>NW_028231143.1:0-17073 GCF_043228905.1 Azolla caroliniana | reverse complement strand
TAATATATTAACTAGTTAGTCAAGATCTGGTTGTCTCATTAAAGTAAACATTAAAAAGTGGAACGATGTTATGGCCGAAAAAAAATACCAGGATTATTTCACGTCACTACAACTGTGTTCTTTGAAATATCTGCTATTGTCTTTTATATGGTTTATTATTGTTTACCAATAAGTTCCCTCCGAAAATACGTCTTGGATCCACAAGCAGCGAAGTTCTTTAGTGGATCTGAGTTCATGACCCAACCATTGTGAGCCATAAGAAACTTTCCATTCTCGCTATACATTACTTCTTCATAATCTTGAAGAGATTTCGGAGTTCCATAATCGGTGAAATATCTAAAATAGACAGGTTTAGTAACCCTGGTTAAATCGCTCAACAATATTCATACAGTTACTTTTTATCATGTACAGGGTATTTCTGAAAACATACTTGACCGTTAGAAGGGATGTTGATTATTCAAAAATGGAAAGTGCCAATAAACACAACATCAAAACGGTTTGTTTTTGACATACAGAACGGCAAAGTTTAATTATTATTTTAGTTTTTTTTTAATAGCTTAAAGGGACTCGATCAAGTATGCCTTATTATTTAGGTGTTCATATTCAAAACAAACTAATTTCCCCACTGGGAGAGAAAATATTACATGAAATCAAATCATATATGTTAAAAGCTAGAAAATATATTTCTATTATTTTAGATTCGACTTTTGATGTAAGTCATAAAGACTAGTTTACTGTTGTTGGTTAGGTTTGTTTAATTAAGCCTTTCCAGCCCATTGTTGCCATATGGCAACATATTTGAAAAATTAAATTACAGTTATCTCTTTTACCCAATTTAAATTTTACACATAGTAATAGTTTCTAAAAAAGTTTAATTGATGACATTACATATATTGGAATGCAAAAAACCGCGATGCTCACTTGTTTCTTAGCACTTTAAATCAACATTGTAACGGATATTCAATGCTCCAATATTTTGCTTATTTAGTGCCAAATATTATTAGTCATAAAGAAATAGATAATGCAATATTAAGATCCGCAACTGATGCTGGTGATATTCATGAGGTTATTGTAAAGGTTGGTAAAATAACAATAAGTAATATCTATAAGCCCCCTCAGGCACTTCAAGTTCTGGAGCATCCCGGCATATATGTTGGAGATTTTAATAGCCACCACGAACTATGGAAGTATAGGACCTCAGATACGATCGGTGAAGACCTAGTAGAATGGGCAGAGTGTAATAATGCCTACTTAATCTTTGATGCCAAGGACCGGTGCACTTTTAGATCCGCAGCGTGGGGAACTGAAACCTGTCCTGATTTATGTTATGTTACACTTGACAGTAATGCACAACCTCTACCTACAACTCGTAAGATTACCGAAGACTACCCTCATTCCCAGCCCCGTCCTGCGATTATTGAATGTGGATTAAGCCAACTGGCCCAAGTTTGCAGAGAATCTCGACAAATACCTGGGATGGATAACCCCAACGAGGAAAAACTATGAAAATTTTGTCGGTGCTGCAATTAGCGCAGCTAAAGCCAGTATTCCTAGATACAGAAAGGAATACATCCCAGGTTGGAACGAAGTAAGTGATCAACTATACAAACAGTTCTTGGAAAGTGGTGATACAGAAATCGAGGACGAGCTGCTACACAGCTTAGATGCAGCTAGACAAGCAAAATGGATGGAAACCGTTGAACAGCTGGACTTCGCAAGATCCAGCAGAAAAGCATGGTATCTGCTGCGAAGGCTGGGTGGTGGAAGTACAAGCTTGCGTGAGAGCCATTGTATCTCACCAAATGCTATCGCAAGAGATAAAGCCCACACTAGTGAGGTCAAAAAGTAGCTGATGGACCTCAAGCGGACTTTAGCTATGAACTCACCATACTCTCAGCCTTTCTCAGTCGCAGACATTTCAGCGGCTCTCGTGGATGTAAAGACGGGAAAGGCCCCAGGCCCTGACGACATACACCCCGAGTTCCTCCTTCACTGTGGGAAATACGCTAAAAAATGGCTTGCAGAATTCTGTTCCGATATACTACAAAGCGAAACAATGCCTCGTGCCCTAAAAAAAGGCAACAATTATTGCTGTCCTGAAACCAAATAAACTTTACGACCAACCACATAGGTACCGTCCTATTGCGCTACTACTACATGATCTACAAGCTACTCGAAAGGCTCAAAGTCGGAAAATGAAACTTAGCAACGGACTTCCGCAGGGATCGGTGCTGGCTCCATTGCTTTTTAATCTCTATATTGCTGATATGCCGACAACAACATCATTTAAATTTGGATATGCTGATGACTGGGTCTTAGCTACACAACACACAATAATAGATGTCACCGAGGACGTTTTGGCTCGAGACCTAACAGCTCTTGGAAGTTACTTCCGCAAATGAAGGCTCCAACCAAGTGTAACAAAAACGGAGACTTTTTGTTACACTTGGTTGTGCTTTCATCTTAATAATAGACTGGCTCACCAAGAACTTAGAGTCAGGTTTAACAACAGCGTTCTACCATATAACAAAAATCCAAAGTACCTGGGAGTAACCCTTGACAGAACCCTAAGCTTTAACAAACATCTTACAAATACTGCTGCAAAAATAAGAACCAGAAACAACATTATCCAAAAACTCTGTTGCACCTCATGGGGATCGTCGGCCTCTACTTTGCACAGCTCCGCGATGGGACTGGTCTATTCCGCGGCAGAATATTGCTCCCCGGTCTGGATAAATAATAAAATAATAAAAAGGTGGATGTAGAACTACACCGTACCATCCGCATAATCTCCGAGACACTGAAATCTACCCCTACTCACTTGCTACCTGTTCTGAGTCATATTCCACCTCCACACTTGCGCAGACAACAAGCCCTATCCATCCACCATATAGCTGACGGTATAAACGCAAACCGGCTTCGATCCAGAAACCCACCTCTTGTAAGTGCCCAAAACATGCAAAATACCAACCCCAGCCTTGTAGAGTCATGGCTGCAAGAATGGGAAGAAAAAGCACCAGATCAGGCCTACACCATATTGAGCCTGAAGGACGGACCACCGGGCTTCTCGCTACCCCGGAGAATATGGTACGGCCTAAACAGAATTAGGACTGGACACGGTCGATGTGCAAACTTTCTGCACAAATGGGGCAAAATACCTTCCCCAACTGCGGAGTGAACTGTGGAGCCAACAGACAAACAGTCCATCACATCATCCAAGAGTGCCCCCTGAGGGCTTTTGTGGGACAGCCCGAGGATTTTCTGAATGCGACACACAGGGCAATTGATTATGTTAGGAACCTAAATGTTTGTTTGTGATGAATAGATCTGTCCTTGTCTATATATTGTACTTGTCTTATCTATAATTAATTAACTTCATTTGTCTTATTATTTTTTTTTTCTATGTGATTTGCGCCATACGATAAATAAATAAATATTATTACAGTGAAACATAGTGTTGTGAAATAAAAAATAAAATATACCTTTCTAAGGTAAGTTTTACAAGATTTCATATAAAAACTTTAATTTATTTGTAAATACTTACAAAAGTTTTTAGAAAAAATAAATGTTGCCATTTGGCTACATTGGGAAAATGCAATGTAAAATTGTTTTTTTTGTTCCTGGTAACATATTATTCGTGTTTTTCAAATTACCACAATATTTTTGATATTTATACAGTTACTTTCAATTATTATTTAAATTATTACCAAAAATGCTTTCTATAAATTAAATAATGATAAAGAAAATAATGTAACAACTGTAAATAATAAAGGCACACGAAGAGATGAGGCCAAATACACCAGAAAAGACATGAATCCAGGAACGCATACATATACCAATATTTTCAAAGATCCGCCAGTTGATGAATTATCTTCTTTTGACTATTTCAAATTGTTTATTGAAGATGAGTGCATTGAAAATATGGTAGACCAAACGAATTTATATTTAAAATAGTTTCTTGGAATTCATGTTCTTAGCGGTATCGTATAATATAAGGAATAAATTTGATAAATTACGGACTTTTTTCCACTTGAATGATAATTCAGTAAGATCTACTACTGGTTCCTCTGGTTTTATGTATGATTTTGAAATATATACTAGAAAAAGTACTATTGACGATCGTACCACTATTTTGGGAATTAATGGAGATATTGTTTTGAGGTTATTAGAGATACTTCCTAAAAATAAACATTTCAAAGTACTTATGGAAAACTGGTTTACATCCCATTCACTTGGGGTAATGCTAAGAGAACAAGAATATTTGGTGATCGGCACCATACGGATCAATAGATTTCCTGGATGCAGCTTCGAAACCGGCAGAGAAAACACTGAAAATAGATTCTAGCGATGTATCATATGATACCAAAAATGACATTGTTTTAGTCAAAGGGCTAGACGACAAATATGTGCATTTACCCAGCACATACGTTGGATTTCAAACAGAAAGTACATCAAAACGATGGGCAGGTGCTACAAAATCATATATTGACATCGGATGTCCTACCATAGTAAAAGAATATAAACATTTTGTGGGAGTAGTCGACTTAATGGACATGTTTGTTGAGTTATATAGAATAAATATTCGTGCAAAAAGATTTTTTCTACAAATTGCCATTCATATAATTGACTTAAGCATCGTAAACGCATGGATTTTATATCGAAGACATATGATGCAAACACAGAAAAAGTACACAACGCTCCTTATTTTTCGCTCAAAAATAGCGAACAGTTTGTTGCTGTGTAACAAACAAATTAACAAAATCTGCGGAAATAGAAAACAAATCAATAAACAAAATAAACACAATATTTCGCGTACTAAAGACATTCGATTTGATTAGTATGGGCATTGGCCAGAACATATAAAAAATAAAAACAGGTGTAAATATGGATATTCCCGAATAAAATACTCAAAATGTAAAACCTATTTATTTTAAATGACAGAAAAAACTGTTTTGTAGAGTTTCATACTAATAAATAAATCTATAAAATACTTTTTATTAATTTATTTAACTGATATAAATAATGTTTTGGTTAAAAAAAGCCCTATTGAACCTGAACCGATATTTGGTCATATTATTCAAATGTTGCCATTTGGCAACATAGTTACAATTTGTTTATTATTAAAAAAAAATGCTATTTAAACATTCTATTGTGTTTATAGATCTACTAGAAACAAAACAACATTTTTTTTTCAAAAATAGTAATTTGGGCTGGAAAGAGTTAAATAATAAATCCAAAACAAATAGAAATTATGAAGCACTTTTTGGAATTTATTTCAATATCAGATTCGATAGGACAAGGCTTAACCGATGTTTAATTGAATTTTTATAGGCTCATAACATTTGTTTGGGAGATTTAAGAGGACTTGAATTAAACCCTAGACCTTTTTACGTGTCTTGTGGGTTCCATAGCTTAAATTTAGTGGAAAACGCTGGAACGTTTTAAAAGACGAGATCCCAACATTAATTCTTTTGTGTAGTACTAGATGGAAAAGTAGTATCAATGCTCTGAAAATTCCTAGATACAATTTGAGAAAAATATATGATGCTTTATTTGCACTTTATTCTGATAAGAGCGACTCTGACACCAGAAATATGGTAATTTCTTTACCCTTAAAATCAAGTTGTTTAAATTTATTTTTATTTATTTTATTTATTTATTTATTAAAACTATAGTAAGAGTTCACAATTTCAATTTATAAACTAAATTATTTTAAAAAAATAAAACTTTCTACTCTCTACCTATAAATATAAGAGATACAACCATATAAATACAAACAACAAAATATTCATTACTGTGACCCTACTACAGCCTGGTTTTCAGAATACTGTGTGTGCACTCTCTTCCTTATAAAATGAAAAAGATCTTAAAAATAATTACATGTTCATGAGAAATATCTTGGTACTTATAATAATTATAATATTATCATTTCAACAGCTTACCTAATAATGACGGATCTGACTAGATTTACCTACTAACAATTTAAATCTATTCTATGTTATATAATTAATTGTAAAATTGCTTTCAACAATCCATTTGTTTATTTCATTTTTAATCTTTTGGTATTTTTCTGTTTTTAATTTAGGTGGCAGTGCATTAAATACTTAGGCCCAACACAATAAATGTGTTTCTGACATAAACTATGCTTAGGATTTTGAAGAAGTACATTATTTTGAGCAACATTTCTTGTATTTATCCCGTGTTTAATATTTTCTTTATATAGTGAATTTTTCAACATTAACCTAATAATTGATTTTATGTGCAACTGATTTGGGCTTAGTAACTGACTATCTTTGTACACTAATTCGGTAGGATATCTGCTATATTTACATAACATTACTTTTATAATCCATTTTTGTGCTATTTGTAGCTTTGTCATAATCGTAGAACCCGCATTACCCCACACAACTATACCATAGTTAATAACAGATTCTACAACGGCATAATAGACAATTTTCAAAGTATTTAGTGTTAAAATATTTCTTAGTTCATAAAACTTATGAATTAATTTTCCCTGTAATATATTCAAGGTGTTCCTTCCATGTAAAATTTTCATCTATATAGATACCTAGATATTTCAAGGAAAACTTTCTTTCAATATAATTATCACATGAACATTGATCACCCAAATCACAGTTAGAGTTGTGCATCCTCAAGTCCTGGAAATCAGGCAACGAACGAGGAGAGAAAGAAAAGGCCATAAACTTGGGTTTTTCTACATTTAGGGATGGTAAACTTATGTCTAACCATTTTTTAATTTTATGAATTGTCATTTCAGCAGTTCTTTTGGTGGATTGCCAATCCTTTCCACTAATTATCACCCCTGAATCATCAGCAAAACAAAAAATCGTCCCCTCAATTACATCAATAGATGAGAAAATACCATTAATGTATATATTAAATTTATTTGTTTTATTTGGACATGGAAACATGTGTTAAAATAATCGGATTCTACTCTATCTAATATCGTTTTAATATTGGAGCAGACGAAAACTTATTTATTCAATATGAGAACAAACGAAGATTTTAATGATATTTTGGAAGGTGCCAAAAAAATTGCCGATAATATCGACTATGACACTTCGTTTCCTCCGATTAATATTCTGAGATCCTAAACAAAAAGGCGATTATTTGATTACGAGTGTGAAGACGGCGCACCTAAAGACCCGGCTAACCAATTCAAAATTAATGTTTGCTTTGTAATATTGAAAACCGCATCATTTGCTCTCTTGCCGTGGCTTTGAATTTCTTTCTTAAATATCCGAAGTAATTTTTGACTTTAATCACACAAAGTAAAAAATCAAGTATTTATTGTTTTCAGGTATTATAAAAAATATATTTAATGATTATTATGCTTCTAAATTTAAAATTAAAAAATTATAACTGCAATTTAGTTCAAAATTACTAAATTTACCTGTATACTAAGGGATGATCGATAGTGATATCCTTAAATCTTGGACCATCGGGTTGTACTCTAAAATATTTTATTCCGGCAACGACATTTTCAACTGCTTGATTTAAGTCGTCAGCAACTTCCTTGGCAATACTTTCATTTAGTTCTTCAAGTTTTTTCTTAAAATCCTCAGCGCATCTTAAAACAAGCAAAAATATTTAAATAAATAAAACAATGAGTTTTAGATTTTCACAAAAAATAATTAACATTATATTAAAAATGCCACATGTTTCGTTAACACAGTAACTTCTTCAGACAAATATTTACAAAACCTATAGGATAGGTGTTACAAAAAATTTACCTAAAAGCTAAATTTAAAGGAAAGGACATCTAACGAATTTAGGTAGAACTGTTATTAATAAAGAGAAAAAAAGTTTAGCAAGTAAAGTAAAAAAAGGTGTTGAAGCTAATTAAAGAATTAGACTCCAACAAAGCAACTGGAAGTGACGGTATAGATATTCGTGCATTAAATGAGTGTAATCATGAAGTGGTTGAACTTTTTTCTAAGCTTGTTAATCATTGTCTTACAGTCGGAGTGGCACCATCGAAAATGAAAACGGCAAGAGTAAGTCCAATCTTCAAGGATGGCGACCGGGAATCATCCACTAATTATAGACCAGCCTCAGTCCTACCTGTGTTTTCTAAATTATTTGAAAAACTTATTAACATAAGATTAGCTCAGTATTTAAAGCATATTGGATTTCTATATGAATATCAATATAGGTTTTTAGTATTATTAATATTAAACCTAATTAAAGGCTGAGGAACAGGTCCTATTAAAGCCTAATAAAAACTAAAAGTACATGGTAACACAGTAAACACTAAGAAAAAAGAAGATCGTCTATTCTGTTCTTAAATGTGTTCAAAGAATTCGAGTCCACAACACTACCAGGAAAATTGTTCCAAGTATCAAAAACCCTGTTAGTCAGGAAATTTTCTCTCTGTCTGGTATAAATTCGTTCCTTTATTAATTTCAGTAAATGTCCACGCAAGCGAGCGTCGCGGTTCAACCGGAACATGTCACTTAGGTTGGCATAATTGTACCTGAGTATACGGAATGTCATAATTAGGTCGCCGCGAAAACGACGCTTCTCGAATGTTGGGAGATTCGCACTTAACAGTCTTTCAAGGTATGATGGTCGATCCACCCCAAGACCGATTCTCGTCGCACGTCGTTGGACGTTTTCTAATAAGTTTTTATCACGCACAAGCACAGGACACCATACCGGCCCAGCATACTCCAGGATTGGACGGCCGTAGGTTTTGTACATTTAATAGAAGTAGCAAAGTTTAAATAACTAAAAGATTTTTGGATCAGGTAGATTATGGTGTTGGCTTTTTTGCAAACATTGATAATGTGTGCAGACCATGTCAGATCGGAGGAGATGGTCACGCCCAAGTCAACATGCGACGACACCGCACCCAGAGGGTGGTTATTGATAAAATACAGAAGCTCAGGATTATTTTTACCTATGTGCAACACCACGCACTTTTCGATATTAAGTGGTAGCGACCACGAGGAACACCATTGACTGATTCGATTAATATCATTTTGGAGAGTTGCATAGTGTTCCAATGGATTTGCGTACAGTTTGGTATCATCAGCATAAAAGGATTTTTTGCTCTCTATGTGCAGAGCAAGGTCGCTCACGTACACCATAAACATTAGCGGGCCCAAGACTGAACCCTGAGGGACTCCACTGCTGACAATTCTCTCGTTAGAGAACGAGTCGCCAGCTTTAACCTTGAACGTTCTATTTAACAAATAGTCCTGCACCCAAACGTTAAGTTTTCCTCTGATACCAAACATTTCCAATTTGTGAATTAGTCTTTCAAATGGAACTCTGTCGAACGCTTTGGAAAAATCAAGGTACAACACATCAGTGGGGATTCTTCTATCAAAAGCACTGGTCCAGTCGCTTACACAGGATAATAAATTCGTAGTAGTAGAACGGCCTTTAACAAACCCGTGTTGCTCAGAAGGTATAACGGAGTTTAATATCAGGAAATTGGCCATTTCTTCTACTATTATAGCCTCCATAATCTTAGATGGGACAGAGAGTAGACTTATTGGCCTATAATTAAGTGGATTTAACTTGTCTCCTTTTTTAAAGATCGGAGTTATTGACGCCCTCTTCCAAGCCTGTGGAACGAGGGAATTGCAAAAATATGCAGACATAATTAATGCCAATGGCGTGCAGAGGATGTCAGAAAATTTCTTTAGAAAGAATGTGCTAATGCCGTCAAGACCAGGGGAAGAATGAATTTCCGGAGTGAATGCTATGTCCGTTAGGCTATTCTCTAAGCGATCGGCTAGTAGGTTGGGCAAATAATCGTCTTCAGGTTCGGCGCTAAAACAGCTTGCGAAGTTATCCGCCAATGCTTCTGCAGTTTCGTTATCAGTAGTGCAGATCGAACCATCGTTTTTCTGAAGAAGTGGAATATTGACTTTGGTGCTTAAATTTGCGCGTATAAATTTGTAAAATTTCTTGTTATTGTCTGAGTTAGCAATTGACTCTTCATGGTCCCGGCGTGATGTTTTTAGTGCTGCAGCGAGATTGTTGGAAAAAATACGATGGGCTTGAAAGTCATTTCTGTTATTTGATCGTCTAAATTTTTTCCACAGTCGTCTTTTATGATGAATTAAAGATAACAACTCGTGGTTAATCCAGGGTTTAAATGGGTTTTTACGAACAATACTTTTATGGGAGTTCAAGTCAGTAAAAGGGAATAAAATGTTTCCCACATGCTGTTTGGATCTGTATCAGACTGTAGGTATGTGGCCCAGTTAACCTGGGCCAATTCATGGGAAAGAGCATCGTAATGAGTAATTGTTATTTCATCATACTTGGGGTTTTTTGATATTTGTAGGTTAAGCTGAATATAGGTAGTTATTACGACGTGGTCGGATTTCCCAATGGGAGGTAGGTATTGTGGTTCAGTAAGTAGCTGTTCATCGTTAGTAAAAACGAGGTCCAACACTGAGGGTGCATGGTTTTCCCTGAATCTTGTTGGCTTAGTTACTAACTGGAAAAGGTTTGAGTCTGCTACAAAGTGCATAAAATTGTTGGTGAAGTTTTCTGCGTCAGGGATACGATCAAAAGGCCAGAAAGCGTCGGGAAAATTAAAATCTCCTGTGACGATAAGGTTTTCAAGCGTAGATAACTCCCTTAGGTATTCCAGCATTTGGGTGCTCCTGTCAGAGCAGACATCACCTGGTCTATAAACACATACAAGATTAATATTAAGAGAGGCCTTGTTTAAGTGAATGTGCAGAGACTCAATACTAGGTATCTGGCGGACTCAGTAAGTTACAACAAAGTTTGAGGTAATTTCATTAGAAAGATATATACAGGCAACTCCACCTATACGATTTACTCTGTCGGATCTGTAAAGACTATAGCCACTGATATTTACAATTGAGTCTGGATCGGTTGATTTTAACCAGGTTTCGGTCACACATATAACTTGAGGTTTAAGATCTTCCACATTACATAAGAATTCATTAAATTTGGAATAAAGTGAGGCTAAATTTGTGTAAAGCAACAAACAGGACGAATACAATGGCATCGGTACTGTTGTCACTCTATTATTGGCGAAAATTGGATACTATTTTTGGATTACCATTTATGTACTTGATGGTGATGTTCTTCTCCCCAGACGCCTTTCTGTCCTCAAGCTCAGTGCGCAGATCCTTTAAAATTTTTGCCTGCATAGGTGTTTGGTCGCTAATAATAGAATATTGCGCTGTATTAGGTTTTCCCATTAACATTTTTTTGTTTCTGAGAACAGTGCGTACGTCAAGGTCGTTTGGCAACACCACCTTTATTAAGCAGGAATATTTACCGGCCGGATTTGGCTTTCCCACTCGAAAAAAACGTAACTGGTTTATTAGTACAATTAACAGCACCCAAAACACTTTCAACTGCCTGTTTAGCATGGTTCTTAATTGCTTCCGCATCACCGGGTACCTCGAGAAACACCCCGGATCAGCACATTTTTTGCGCGAGTTAGTCTGTCGCAAGCTTCCTGAAACGATACCGTCGGAAAATTTGCTCTGATTTTAATTTGTCAACAACAGCTAGTTTATTATTAATATCATTAAACTTCTCTTTTAATTCGACAAGCTCCTTTGCACATGTCGTTTTTTAACGACTCTATAAGAGATTTTATATCCTTAAAGGAAATCTAGTGATATTCCGCAAGAGTTGCAGACATTCTTAACAGACTTTAGCCTCTGCCGCGTCACGCGATCCTCCTGCACGATATCAGTACACCTGACGTGTATCGGGCGTTTGCAACCGTCGCACTGAAGTTTCGATGCGTCCCGGTCGGACACAAACTGAGAACAGTTAGCGCATGCGGTGCTATTTGCAGGCATTATGATTGATAACAAATAGTACTTACAGTTTTGTAGAATTTATAAATTTAGCAAGGAAAGGGCTGCCACAATAAACAAGATTTCACAACACAAGAAACACAGTTCCTTAATAAACGATACTTTCAGCAAATACCAAAACTCGAAAACTAATAAGCAAATAGACGATCGAAAAGCGGAGCAAAAATTCAACGTGTGCTTACACCGACCTCGATCTTGCTAGTTTCGAGTATCCCGAGATTTCAACACCATATCAAAAACAATTAATATGGTTTGTGATATTCAAAGCTATTTGTTTTGATCTATTCAAACGTTATTTATCAGACAGGCTTCGGAGAGTCCTGGTGAATGGGGTGCTAAGTTCAGAAAAATGTATTAATACTGGTGTGCCGCAAGGCCCCATCTTAGGGCCTACCCTTTTTTTTAATTTATATTAACTCACTTTCGAAACTTCAGTTAAAGGGTGGATTTATATTATATGCAGATGATGCTCTCTTACTCTATTCTAATAAGTCAAATGACAACATACAACAGGGTATACTTCAAGATCTTGACATGGTGTCAAAATGGCTGCGAAATCATATACCTACCCTAAACGATAGACAAGTCCAGTTTCATGTTTATATGTTATAAATAAAAATCAGCATGTATAAAAAACCTTGTTTTTAATAATCAAACACTAAAACTGTAAATGTGATAAAATGTTTGGGTTTATATATAGAACAGTACTCGGGAAAATCATATTAATCATATATAAAATATGATTGCTTCTCCCTTTGGTATTCTAAAAAGACTTACTTTTACAGTTCCTGCATACCTACTCAGGTCTGTGTATTTTAGTTTAATGCATAGCCACTGGCAGTATTGGTGCTCGAATGGTATCCAACTTGTAAAAAGTATATTAAAAATCTTAGAATATTACAAAACAAAGCAATTAAGGACATTTACTCACTCCACACGGATTCAGAACGAAAAGTTTATATACTAACTATTATATTGTTAATCTAGACAATATGTACAACGTCAAGTATGCTTTTTATAGTCATGGAATCTTAAGCAAGAGTAGACATTCAAATTTGTCTCTAAACATAAGAAATCAGTTTCATGAGTATTATACTAGACAACAAAATCATATTGAGTTGCCTACCGCTCAATCACGATTTATGCGAAATTAAATTTTGTACAGAGGTGCTAAAATATACCTTCAAGCTTCAGACCTCTACATATGAAACAATTTAAAAAGAAAATTAAGTCATTTTTACCCTGTCACTTTGCTTAGTGGTCTTTTGAAGTATATAAACTTTCTTACATTACAAAAAAACTGTCTTTTTTATGATAGTTAACAAAATGCCGATGTTTTCCTGTTTGCGTTATTTTCTCAGCCTTTTTATTCATATTGTGCTCTATATTATTTAAAAGTATAGTATACTGTAAACTATAAGATATTTAGGTGAATTATTTAATGTGTTATAAAATGATAGGAAGAGGATGAGCCAAAAATATTTTTTTTGTATTTTGGAATGGTTTATTAAAGATTCTTTGAAGTTAAAAAAAATGATACTATTTTATAGATGACCGCTTGTCAAATATCTAAAAAAGTACTTACCTTTTGACTCTAGATTCCTCATCAAAACAATCCGACCTATAAATATTGTAACGCTTGACGGCCAATTCTAAATTAATCGAACTGCCCAGCCTTCTATATTCTGGATCCTGGATGACTTTAATTTCGTTTAATGTTTGCCGGTCGTCTTCTAAAGGTTGAGTTTTTCTCGCCATACTTAAAAATTCTTCAATATATTTGTTAACGTCCAAAATAAAAAGTTCTTGAATTTTTAGGGGCTCCAAGATACTTGTTTTAAAGTGGTAGCGGATAGCGTTTAAATGTTCTTCAGTCGATACTTCTGCTGGTATACCACGGTCTTCATAGTAGCCTAAGGTAATTGCATTTTATTTAGGTGTAGATTTATTAGGCACAACTTTTTACAACGTATATTATTTTTTTAAATATAATATTAAAGTTAGTATTTATTCTAGAATATAGGTGAAGTTGTCATTTGAAACTACCGGGCATTAGAAAGGCAGCTAATTTAATTTTATACGTTGGTAGTACTATATAATGTTAGTCAAATGTCTGTTTGTCAAAAAAAGTTAATTTCTTCGAGTAGCACGTGATTTTATAAACAAACAAAAGTAATTTTTACAATGGGTGATTTTGGTTGACCAAAGAACTTGCATCAAGTTTTGTTTGGGATCAAAATATGGCACAAAAAACGTCTATATGTAGCACGACTTCAAAGAGGGCCGAGAACCCATTAAAGAGAAACGGCGCTTTGAACGACCATAAACGTCTACGACGCAAAAAACCAAAGATTTTCCGCATGAAATCTTCGATTGACAATTATATATCTCGCGGATAGTCAGAGATTTATCAAGATAAATAGCTTGATTTTTTTCCTAAAGACTTGACTTGATATTAAGTAAAATTAAACTACTTGATATTACTTGATAGCGATCTGTGAAATGCGCATCGAAACTTTAAAATAGGGGATTCACCGAGGTTAAATAGGGGATTTACACAGCAAGCAGGCCCTCGATGTACGATCGTACTTTAGTAGAGCAGCGTTGTTCAAGGATAAACAGGGACCGCAAAATATTTATCATGTCTGATTTAAGAAGTGATTTGTCAGAAATGAAGTCGGAATCTTTTCAAAGCAGCGGCTCAGAATATATCGTAGATTAAAAAGGGTCAGAATCCGATGACACCGAACCAGAAGAAGAAAGTACAGGGTCGACGCCACTAAAGGCAAAACGAGTTAAAGCTAATAAAATTGTATCTAATAAAACGAATAAAACTAAGGACTATGACTATAAAAATACTGACAAACAAGACAAATGTGCCCTATGTGTCATAAAAAATACATTTTTAAAAATGAAAAGCTGAGGAACATCTTTACTAAGGAGGCATATGCAAGCTAAACACACTAGAGTCTACGAAAACATTTTTGGTAGAACCAGCCCACTTAATTCCGAGACAGCAGCCTATGCCAGTTGGAATACGCCTATTCCGCACAATTACAAATTGGTTGGAGAAAGTAAAAAATTAATAATAATTAGATTTGAGCTAAAACTAAATAGTAAATAATTGTACGGGATGGACATTTTATTAGGGGCGTATGCATACCTCTTCCTCAGAAACAACAGGGTGTAGGCATTAATATGTTGCTGGGTGGACTAGAATTGTGGGCTATGGAACTTGACAACAAACCTGATCGAGATGAAATCGATGAAAAGATTATAAATAGTATTCAAGCGGCAAGGGACAAAATCATTAAACATTAGCAACGAACTAACTGGATGTACTATGTTGTGGTGATTTTAGAACCCCGACATAAAGTGAAAACATTTTCCAATACAAGTTGGGGAAAAGAGTTGCAGATAGAATCAATTAAACATCTTGAAAAATATTTTAAAGCACATCAAATTTCTGAACCATCACTTCACGTAACAGCACCTTTAAATACTAGTAAAAATAGTAGTGTCGAAAAGTTTAAAATAGATCTACTAAGTTTGTTATACCTGCCCAAATGCAGACGACTGTATGGCCTGGCGTTACGAAATCAACAAATATATTTCTGACCCAAGAGCTGACAGTACTGCAGATATTTTAGAACGATGGAATAGACAAATGCATTTTTTCAAACCTTGCCGTAATGGCCAAAGACTTTTTGGCAACGCCAGCTTCTTCAGCTCCAGTTAAAAAGGCCGTTTTCTAGAGCTGCCTTAACTCTTACCGAAACAAGAAATCGGTTTCTAACTCTGTTAGAAGCCTTATGTCTCCAATCATGTATCGCAAATGATGATATTAAAGATTTATTTTATATATATATTTTCATGTTTGTTGTTTTTTTATTGTCAGAATTCAGAATATTTTGTATATGTATTTCATATTATTCAATTTATTATTAAACCAAGTTTGTTAGAGTTTTCGCTTTTAGATGTTTTTTTTTAATAAATGTTTTTTTTCTTTATTATTATTCCCTAAACAGCGAATGTCGCTGGCATCGGGAAAAATGTCAAATTGCACATACATTATAATATACAATATAATACAAAAAACATAACATTTTTTTAAGGTACATATAAAAAAGATAACTCACATCAGTATTACAATCACAAATAATATACACTAATAAATTTTCTAAAAAAATACGTTTAAACCACTTACACAGCCTGTGTAAGTGGGTTAAACAAAGCTTTATTGGTACGGATTGGTTCGATATATATGTTACTATTTCCTCGCGTGAAGTGACTGGATTTCGTTATTAAAACTAAGCTCAGTATTACATTTAAGTATTCCATGTAATATCTTATACACTTGTTTGCACTGTTCCAGCTCGATAAAATACTTTACTGGGTGCAATGCAGTTTCAGCACTGTAAAGCTCTGCGGTTGGTGTTAAATATGGCTTTTTAGACATAACCTTTACTATTTTATTTTGCATAATTTGGATTTTTTTAAAGTTGGTCAACCCACAAGTACCCCAAATACCAATCAAGTACCTTATGTTTGATAAAACATAAGCATTTTAAATTAAATAACGGTTTTGTTCGATTTAGGTAATCACGGCTTCTGTATATGGTTCCCAACATCGGTACAATTTTATTGATTATTTTGTCAATATGGTAACTCCAATTTACTTTGTCATCAATTATAAGTCCCAGGTATTTAGTGACCTGGACTTTGGAAATTGCTGTTTTGTTAATTGTTAAGTGAATCTCTAAGTTTACTGTATTCTTTTGTTGAAAAACCATGTAGACTGTCTTGTCAGTATTGAGTTTTAGTTTGTTATGTAAATGCCAGTTCGAGTAAGTTTTTAAATCGTTATTAACTATGTTTTGAAGCTCTCGTATACTACTTCCACTATAAACAAAGACCGTGTCATCGCGAACGTATAGTACCTTCCGGTTAACCCAGCCTGCCTGAGCGACAGCACCAGAAGTGAATACAGCAAAGGTCCTAATACAGAGCCCTGAGGCACTCCACAGATATTTAATATTCTTTCACTGCTGGCACTGCCGACCGATACATACTGAGGTCGATCCTTCAGGTATGATTCAAAGATGGAATAAACTTTACCTCGAATTTCCATTAAATTTAATTTGTTTAGTAGCACTGTATGATCCACGACGTCAAATGCTTTTCTTAAGTCGATAAAGACTACTGCCTGTCATGAAGTCAT
>NW_028231142.1:0-17094 GCF_043228905.1 Azolla caroliniana | reverse complement strand
GCAGGTTGAGCTCGCCGCGTCCTAGGTCCTAGGTCCAACTCAGAGAAAATTGGAACTAATTGAGATAACCAAAGTTTGATCCTTGATTTAGGCCTTTTCATTGCAATCAATATCTCGTGGATGCTAAAAAGGATCTCTCTCGCTCTCTCTCATATAATGGTTTTACTTGTAGAAATATAATGCTCACAATGTTATTCTTCATAGGTTAATTGGATCACATACATAATGTTTCACTTGGCCAATATACATAAGAATACAATGTATTATTAGGATTTTCTTGGTCCTCTACTTACTAGAGCGGTTAATTTTCATATTCTCAAGTAGTAATATGCCTGCAGAATGAACGGAAGGGATCATATATATGATTCCTAAATTGGATGCCCAGTGTGATGAAGTTGTGTATAAGATTGTGGAAACAACCATTTCTCTTAGATTACAATTGGTGTTGCCATCTATTATTCATGACACACAATCTGGTTTTTTGCAAGATAGAAGTATTTTTGATAACATCTTTTTGTTCTGGGAAATGGTTGCATTAGCTCAGCAAAATAAACAACTTGTAGTATTATTGCTTGACTTCGAGAAGGCTTATGATAAAGTAGATTGGGACTTTCTTGAGGTAGTGCTGTCAAGATTAGGTTTTCCTAATGCATGGATAAAAGGTGGTTCCGCCCTATACATGCATGCTTCTAGTTCCGTTTTGTTGGTTGTAGGATATGGGCCAATATTTCCTATCTCTAGGTTTGTTAGGCAAGGATGATCTCTTGCCCTTTTTCTTTTTATCTTGTTTGGGGAAGCTTTGTCCTCCTACCTAAGATCATTTTTGGTTGGTATAAAAAGCATAGCATTACCTATTACACAACCTATTCAGTTTGCAGATGACACGACCCTCTATGTTGATGGGGAGATTGGTAATCTCAGTCGGGTACAAGATGCTTTGCAAGTTTTCTTAGATGCTACAAGTGCATCACTTAGCTAGAATAAGTCAGTTGGACTTTGGGTGGGTGAAGAAACTCACCCTGCGTGGTATCCAAGTCCTTTATGATGGCTTCACCATGGTGAACCAGTTCGATATTTGGGATGTATGGTTGGTATAGATTTGAGGACAGAATCAATGCTATCACCATTACTATTGTCAATGTGGTAGTAGCAAACTCAGTATTACTGGCTTCAACGTGGTTTATACATCTATTTGGCTATTTTCTAGATCAGCAATAACGGAAGTGCAAAGCTTGATCCGTAATTTCCTCTTGGGGAGGGGGGGGGGCAAGGATATCCAACAATAGCCAAAGTTGTGTGGAATGTGTTAATTCAACCTAGAAGCAATGGAGGATTGGGCATAATAGATCCTTTGATGCAATCATGAGCCCTATTAACTAAGTTTGTGATAAGAGGATTTATGCGAGGATCAGAAGCGTGGAAAGAAATATTTCTAAATTAGTTGATGTAGTTAAGTTCTAAGACGGGAGGAGTTTGGTCACCCTCTTTAAAGTGGTTATTTGTGAATGATGTGCAAACACCAAGGCGGGATCTTGCATCCAATAAATTTTTTCTAGGAATCATAAGGGCATGGGATGTGATTAAGTCATTTTTGCTTAAGGACAAGCTTTCTACATGGGATGTGTTAGGATTGGAACCGGCCACAACCGGTTTCTCGTATGTATATTCGGGTGCAAAGAACAAAAGAACAGAAACGAAAGCACAAAGAGACACAAGTATGTTTAGCGTAGAAAAACCGAATCAAGAAAAACCGAATCAAGAAAAACCATGGGGGTCCACTAACCCTAAGAAACAAATCACTATATGTAGAGAGAGAAATACAAGGAGACTCGGAGGCAACAACTTCGAGCTCGTCTTCGTTGAATGACATATGTAGGATTACTCACACAACCTCGTTCAACTATACAACAGTAATAATGATCAACTACACTAATGATACTTTCTCATAAAGTTTTCCCTAGTTGTATTTATACTTACACAGTTGTCTAACTATTTACAAATATAGCCCACATGGGGCACATTTAGACTATTTACAAATATAGTGTCTCGAATTGGTTATATAATCGATTTTCGGCCTCGGCCGAATTACTCATCGACTCCATCCAATTCGACTCTCACTCTTCCCATCCGGAGGGACATGTTTCCAAACAGGATGCACTACTTAATCAACCTCTTCTTGCAAACTCTCCATTTTGGGATAATGCAGGAAAAGTGTTGGGCCTGAGAACTCACCTTGCCTGGGGTAAATTGGATCATGCGCCTGCTGCATCTGTAAGAACTTGGATTCAATTTCAACAAATGTCACAAGAAGATCGTCTTGCACATTTTCAATATGTTCATTGTGCCAAGATAATGACTACTAGCATATCAGCAACATATTCTTGGTTTTCTACAACCTTCCAAACTAGGCAGGAACATTTGTGGTTTGGATGCTTTATAAATGACACAATGATGGCTGTCAAGGGTGTTTCGCCTAACGGGTGTGCTTCTTATTTTCAGGTCCTAGACAATCATAGATTACAACCTTATACCTTTGATTGTAGTTATCTACAACACTTGCGAAGTGCACTAGTCGGAGTGGTTGCTAAAACTAGAAAGAAATAGATGCTTGATCCTTATCCTTAAATGGCTCATATGTGTGATATGTTGTGGTTGTACGCAAAAGACCTTGTTGCAAGATTAACATGGGATTCAAAGGGTTGGTTTTGGTCACATCCTTGGGGGAACAGATCATAAAGGTTCCATTCTTTCAGTACTCAGTAAAACTTGGAAGATCATTACTGCACTCTCGGAATGCAATGATAGCAGTGGCTCAGAAACATTGGACCACCTAGGGGGTCTCAACTTTGCATTTGAAAGCCTACTGGAGATGGATTTGGTCATTTACGGGGCCAACTAAATTTATTCTCTTCAGATGGCTATTAGTGCATATGATATTACCCGTTGGTCATTCATTGAAAGGGAATGTAATACCCAATCTTCGGCAATGTGGCTTTTACCATGAAGCTCAAGAAACTTCCAAGCATGTCCTCTACTCTTGTCCCTTAGCTCAAGAAGTATGGAATAAAGTCCTTTCATTATTCTTAACAATCAATGTTGCCTGCCTATTTTCATGGGGATCAACGATGTGGGGAGTGTTACATTCTAGCTTGATGTTGTATGAGGTAGACGATGTTCAGGAGGCAATGATGGTACATAATAGAAGATTGATATTAGTTAGCCCCTTTTAGCAACCTCGAAAGTAGGTGCGATCTCTCTAGGTTTGGAAAACAGTGACTATGATAACGTTATGGGAATTATGGAAATGTCGATGCAACTGATTTTATAGTGCGGCAGATCAACGTCTCTCAGATGTCTTGCTTGAGATATGGGAGAAGTTGTTGGTAGTAGTCCGTGGCCAATATGATAATATGCATGGTTCCCCAGAGACGGTGAATAAGAGAAGGAAGAAGCTTCTTCACTTATGGAAAAAGTTTCCCTTGTTTACAGAGTCAACTCAAGGGCCTCAATGGCACTATCAACTTCCATGGACCCTTTCTTGAATATCAGTAAATCATGGTTGTGGGCAGTAACAAATTCTAACACCTTCTACAAAGTCCTATCTTTGGTCTTAGGATTACTATACACAATTGTAAATAAAAAATTGTAACCTAATTGAAAAAGAATGTGTTGATGTTAAGTGAACGTAGCTAAGAACATGAGTTAAGATGGAGGAGGTGGTTGCAGCATATTGGAATGGAGACAATTTTCGCGGTAATCTCCGAGATGGTTGATGTGGACAATGAATCATATTTTTTAGTTTAGATAAGGATGATGTTGAGCAGACAAGCTCAACTTGATCTGGATCGGCTGAGTAAGCCAAAGCCGGATCGGTATCCGGAACAAAGAACCAGATCGGTATCCAGAACAAAGAACTGGATCGGTGTCTAGAACCAAGAGCTGGATTGGAAAGTCGGATCATGATCCAGATCGGTATAACTGGTAGACTGTTAGAGGCCTACGATCCTAGCCTAATATGTAGACGTATTCTTAGGAGTCAACATTAGTCGCTCGGTACAAGCATTGAAGTACTCATTAATACTTTTGTCATTCCTTTAAGGACTTGTATAAAAAGTGTTCTATAGCACATTTGTATGTATAGAGTTTTTATAGAGTATTGAGATTATTTTTGAAACAAAGTTTACTGTTCTGCTCTCTTTGTCTCTCCCACGTACCGTGTATTTTCAAGTTTCCATTAAACCTTCGTCTCTATTTTTTGTTGCTGTTCGGTTGATCAGGTTGTGTACATGCTTCTACACCTTAACTTTTACGATGAGTGATGATTTTGGCGGGGGGTGAAGCAAATTTTCATGAGGAGAGGTAGAGAGTACACTCATGTTGTTTTTGTAGGTACAAGATTTTGGTGATAATCGGAGACATCGAGATGGTTGATGTGGACTTGACGAAGCTGATTTTCTATTTTTTGATCAGGATGGGTAATGATGGTGTGGGGGTTGAAGCATATTATCATGAGGGGGTGAGTGAAAGTTTTTTTATACTCATTTGTTGTTGTCAGTATAGGATTTTGGTGGTAATCGGCGAGATGGCGAGACTATTGATGTAAGACGATTTTCGTGGTAATCTCCGAGATGGTTGATGCGGACAATGAAGCATATTTTTTAGTTTAGATAAGGATGAGTGATGATGTTGGCGGGGGTTGAAGAAAATTTCCATGAGGAGAGGTAGAGAGTACACTCATGTTGTTTTTGTAGGTACAAGATTTTGGTGATAATCGGCGACGACGAGATGGTTGATGTGGACTTGAGGAAGTTGATTTTCTTTTTTTTTTATCAGGATGAATGGTGATGGTGTGGGGGTTGGTTATCTAAACCAGATTTTTGTGGAGAGAGAGTGATTGCATTTCATTCATTGGGACTTCCAAAAGTTTGAAAAAAGAAAGAAAAAACTTTATTGACTGCGTCAATTGAAAAAATGTTGCTCAATATGCTTATGGCTTGCTTGCCTTAGGTCATCAGTTATTCTCCTTGGGCCTGTCAGATATTCCCAAGGATTGATTCACACAATAGTATAGCAGATGCTCTGATGGATGTATATCAAAATATGGGAGATGCATTGACATCACAATATGGTGGATCTACTGCTCATAATATTGTTTTTCTTGAGAGATGGCAGGAAAACTCTCCCTTTGGGAGCTGGATTTTAATCATTCCTTACATTATGGGAATAATGGTGATGATTCACATGCATATGATGCTTGGTATAAGAAGTATATTTTGTTTTGGAAATAAATAAATAAATAAAATTGTAAGCTTCTGGGCAGACAAGCTCAAGTTGTAGCCTTCGGGTGTTTTTTGTTAAATACTACTAAAGAAAATCTTTGAAGGAAAAAATAATAATACAATGATAAGACTTTTGCATTAACCTTACATGCATGGAAAGATTTGAGTCCATGAGATTTTTGCATTAACCTTGCATGCATGGAATGATTTGATTTCGTGAGACTTTTTGCGTTAATCTTACATGCATGGAATGATTTGAGTACATGGAATTTCATTGTAGTTCCAAAGAACAATATATGTACATAGACCTTAAAAGGCTATATATGCAAAGACAAAGTATATATCACAAAGACAAAGACAAAGACAAAGACAAAGTTCCAAAATTCTACAAAAGAAAGTCATTTTCTCAAACACAAAGAAATGTTTTTTAGTTAAGCTTATGTCTTCCCAAGGACACCAATGCGTGTCGCTGAAAGAAAAAATGGTTTGATAAAAAATGTCATGACGCATAAAAGTACTTCATGAGTTTAGACAAAGTCAAATATAAGAAAAATCATCAAAAGCATGAATACGTATACAAAGTACTTATTCAAAGAAAGACGAAGAATAAACAAAATTAATAATAGAAATTTGCATATCTAAGACAAAGGACATGCATGTGGTAAATTTTAGAGCAACCTAAAGGAAACATATCGAGATTATGGTAACTTGTGGGCATATGTTTGAATAGTTATTTATTAGAACAACATAATGTGGAAAAGATTAATCTATTTCAGTCTTTACTTCCAAGGAAAATGACAACCAAAAGGAAACAGTAGCCCTTGCCAAGCATACCAACAACAAGGTAGTTGTGGCGCTTCTAAATTTTGAGAAAACATATGACAAGGTATGTTGGATTTTTCTAGAAAGCATGATGGGGAAACTCGGCTTCCAAGAGTCATGGATCAAAGGCACTACAACCCTATGAGGGAATTCTAGTAGATGCATATCACTAGCAGGTGAAAGGGGCCCCTTGTTCCAAATATCACGATCATGTGCAACTGTGATGGCCATTGACTCCATCCCTATTTCTCTTATACGCTAACGCACTCTCTAGCTTTCTCAACTCGCGATACATGGTATTCATGTGCCGCACTCTCACCAATGCATCTTGGATATAGAATTTGCTAATGATACCGCAGTCCACATGCAAGGGGACGTGGAAAATCTAAATAAGCTAGAAAGTGGACCATCCTTGTTTTGCAAGAGATCAAATGCCATGATCAATAGGCATAAATCTTGTGCAACATGGCTTTTTGATGAATCATATAATGCATGACACCCACATCTTGTTGGGCTAAAAGTCCCACTCTGCCCATATTGTATCTCTAGTGTGAACAAACATTCAAGAAATAGTTCTTGCAACCACCTTCTCAAACTGAACAAGCGCAAAACTTGCTCACGTTGTCGGGCAAGCCATTTATCTCTCTCGAGGATTATTTGCATCATGCTTGGACCCAGATCCAAAAATTGGGACTCACCGGTGAGAAATAGTTTGTCGCTTGTTTTTTGAATGGTATTCGCAATAGCGATTACCATTGGATTGTCCATGACAATGACCCCACAACTTTCGAGGAAGCAGTCAACATTGTACTCTAGTACCATAGGACTTCCAAGAAAAACCACAATAAACCTAAGTTCACCAAAACTCAAAATGTCAAGTTCATTGGGAAATGTAAGCAATCTAGTGACACTCTCGACTGTGACTAAAAGAAACTGAACCTCTTTTGTGCGTATTGCAAGAAGTGGGGCCACACAAAGGATACTTGTGGTCGTCTTGAGAAAGAAAGAAAGAAAGAACACCCTCCTCAAGACAAATCTATGAGTCAAGAGGTTACAATGCGATCATGGTGGTCATCGACTATTTCTCAAAACAAGCTCACTTTGTACCAATAAAACCACCTCTCATAGCCCTCCAGGTAGCCAAATTGTTATTCAAACATATCTTTAAATATCATCGCATGCCTGCGGTTATCGTATGAGATACAGATCCACATTTTACTAGTCGATTTTGACAAGAATTGTTCAAATTGCTAGACACACAACTTCAAATGCCTTCTATGGCTCATCCCCAAACTGATGGCCAAACGGAAAGGGTAAATCAAACTCTTGAAGACAACATTTGTTGTTATGTGCAGGTGGATCAAAAAGATTGGGTGGATCATATCGATATGCTGGAATTTTGTTATAACTCCTCTAAACATTTTGCCACTAGTTTTTCTCCTTTTGAATTAGCTATAGGGAAGCAAGTTCTTACTCCATTGACTTTGGTCTCTCATGATGTTCGAGATAAAATGAAAGAGCCCGATGTCGATCTTTTTCTAGCAGATTGGCAAGCAACAATGAGGGTTGCACAACAAGGATTACAACAATCAAAGGAATGAATGGTTTGGGCAACTAACAAAAAACGTCAACACATCGATTTTTTCAAATGCGATTTGGTCCTCGTTAGTGTCGTTCATTGGCCTTTACCTGGACGACTCTCACCTAAATTTAACCATCGTTATTATGGGCCATATGAAGTGCTACAAAGTTTTAATGGAGTTACTTACAAGCTAAAATTCCCTAGTTCTATCAAGGTGCATGATACATTTCAGGTAAGTTTGCTTACGAGATTTCATGCAGATAAACATTGGAGCCAGAAGATTAACCTAAGTGAGGAAGTTGAAGAACATGAAGCAATCTTAAAAGAACAAGTGCGCAATGGAAGTCAATGAACACCCCTCCTCAAGACAAATCGACGAGTCACAAAGTTGAGGCTTTTGATGTTATTGAAGTTCATACCAATAACTTAAGTTCATGTGAATACTTTTCCTTCACATTTACTTGGACCTAATGATTTACTCCGAGCACTCAGGTATATCAATGGAACATAAGCACATTTCTTGTTTGATTCCGGTAGTTCTCACAATTTTCTTAATGATCACCTGGTGCAGCAAATGCAACTCCACATAAACGCAAGTGATCATATCTATCAAGTTCACGTCGAAAATGGAGGCTTCTAATACATCAGTGGCATTGTTTGTCAACTGCCAATTCAAATAGATACCTATATGGAAAAGCTTGACTTTTATGTTATGAAACTATCATCCGCAGATGAACCCTTCTTTGTCCATTGATTGGGCTAATCATTCAATCACATTTGAACTTAATAATTGTAAACATTTTATTCAATGTTCCAAACTTCCTTCTCGTTCACTTCTGTCTCATAAATCTTTAAGTGAGTATTCTAGTTCATCAATTTATTGGTGTGTAATTGATCCCGCGTCTCAATTTTATTATTTTAATATTGACGCCACACAATTACCACATTATGAACGACAATTTTGACGACCTGTTTCCTAATTAATTGCTCGTTACTTTACCACCAAAACGTAATGTGGACCATCATATTGAACTCATCACCGGTGCTGCTCTTATGAGGATTCCACCTTATCGACTTAGTTGATTACAAGAGGATGAGATCGCTAAACAACTTAAGGAATACTTGAGTATGGGGCACATTAGGTTTATTAAATCACCTTGGCGTGCGCTGTCGTAGTGTAATTCACACACTACGTGAAATATGTAAAAAAATATATCTAATTGTAGTACGCATAAATAAATAAAAGAAAATATTAAAAATATTGTTACATGCATAGGGCAGGATTTGAACCCTGTACCTCCATGTTAATGATTTTAAGCCTTATCACTATACTAGCATATTATGAGTTTTAATGTTATATTAAACTTTATCCCATGTAAATATTCTAGATAAGCATGATAGAAAAAGTTATTCATGCATACACACTCAAGTTAAAAGAAAAGATGTGATAGAGAACTAATCATGCACATGTAGTGTGCATGAAAACTAAAGTTAGAAAAAGCATGATGCTTGCATGTGATAAACTTAGACTCTTCCATCACTATATAAGGAAGAGAGAAAGATGTATATGGTTGTTGATTTTTTTGTAAGGATTGATTAATATAAAATATTCGTGGGATCCACGATTTTGCCATCTATTTCTCTCTTACAATCTAAGTATCAATTAATACACTATACTCGTGGGGTTCACGATTTTCATATCTTCTTCTTGCAATCTTTTTCTAACTAACATTGTCTCATATTCTTCTTTCTCCTAGTCCAAAACCCCATCGGTTCCCATCCGACTCACGCAAACGATCCGGCGACGAAAGGCATGACATCGCTAGTTCTGTTAGTTAAGGAGAAGGTTCATGGCGAATGTGTATCAATTATCGCCGTTCAAACAAAATGATAATAAAAAAATGCATATCGGTTACCTAATGCCGATGATTTGATTGATCATTTGCATGGGGCCCGAAGTTATCAGTAGATTCCCATTGCCGAAGATGATATTCCTAAAACCGCTTTTCGTATGCACTATGGCCATTATGAGTTTTTACTCATGCCTTTCAGGTTGACTAATGATCTTGCCACATTCCAAGAAACGATGAATGATTTTTTCCGAGATAAACTCAGTGATTTTGTTGTCGTCTTCCTGGATAATATTCTCATACATAGTCGTACCTTGCAAGATCATGTTCAACATGTTTGATTTGTTTTCCAAAAGTTGTGTGACAACTCTTTCTATGCAAAATATTCAAAATGAGATTTTTTTCTGATGTCTCATAAATATTGATGCAAAACTTCCTTCTCGTTGACTTGTGTCTCATAAATCTTTAAGTGAGTAATCTATGTATATATTAGCATGCAGAAGCTAACGAACTTCCTTCTCGTTCACTTTTGATTTTTTCCTTGTGTCTCATAAATATTGATGCAAAACTTCCTTCTCGTTCACTTGTGTCTCATAAATCTTCAAGTGAGTAATCTATGTAAATATCTATGCAAATATTAGCAATAGAAAATGGAACTAAGATTTAATGGAAACTCCACAGAACACATAGAGAGAGCGGGAGAGATAAAGAGAGCAGAACGAAAAACTCTGATTCAAAAAATACTCGAAGACTCTGTTCATACAATGTGCTCAGTGAGCACTTTTATACAAGTCTACCAAGGACTCACAGAAGTACTTCAATGATCGTACAGAGCATCAGACACTAACTCCTAGGATAACGGCCTCCAACGGCCTATCGGTTCACACATGGGTCAGGCTCTCCGATCCATCTCTAGCTTATTTAGCCGATCCCGGATCCGATCGAGTTTGTCCGCTCAACACTCCCCCTCAACCTCAACTTGAGGTCGGATGGTGGTATCAGTGTTTGTTGGTCCTTCCCTCCTCCTCCTCAACCCATCTGGTCCCGCTTTACATGACCCGCCCAGTTCCATGCACCTCGACCTTCTCGGTCGGCTTGCCTGATCTTAAGGCCCAACTTAGCTCCCTTGCTATTGTGTCCTCGACGCTTCTCGACCTGTCAGCCTCTTCATGCTGGTGTCGACTACCGCTGCCTTCTTGTCTGCTTGGCCTTCAATTGATCCGGCTCCTCCAAATCAAACAATTGAACTGAATCGACTACCTTCGATTAATTCCCCCTCTTGTCTGAGTTGGCTATCTCCAACTCGTGCTCGATCTTAAGGTCCTTCACAACATCAGACCATGTCTGGGTCTTGGTCTTCTTCTTCCGGTCGGCTCTATCCTTCTTCACTCTGCTGTCGTTGCCACTTGTTCCAACTTGTTCGGATTTAGCTTCATTTTCATCCTTGTCTCCCCCCGTTTCGGTTGTTTCCTCCTCTTCGGCTGATTTTCCGGTGCCTTTGCCTGTTCTCCCGGTTTCCGTTCCGGTTCTCCCCCTCAAGTGCGGAATGTGGAGGTGTTGTAACCCAAGCATTTCCACAAAATGCTGCAATTTTTTTGTTCCGAGTGCCTTGGTGAAGATGTCGGCAACCTGCTGATCCGTCCGAACGTACCGAAGTTTGACTTCATTGCCCAGGACCCGTTCACGCACAAAGTGATAATGCACTTCTATGTGCTTCATTCGAGCATGAAACATAGGGTTCTTGGCTAGCTGCATGCTACTTATGTTGTCACAATAGATCGGGATCAGTGTCGGTACTTCGATCCGGAGGTCTTGCAACAGCCTATGAAGCCATATGGTTTCACAGGTGGTGACGGTAGCGCCCCGATACTTAGCCTCACTACTCGATTGAGTCAATGCCGATTGTTTCTTACTGCTCCATGCAACAGCTGTGCCACCAAGAGAGAACATAAAATCGGAAGTGGAGTGACGATCTGACGAGTCACCGGCCTAGTTAGTGTCTGTATAACCGACTAGCTTTTCGGTTCTACTATGTCGATATAATAATCCATGCTCTTTAGTGCCGCCAACATAACTGAGTAGTCAATGCACACACTGAAGGTGCTTCACTGTCGGCTTCTGCATAAACTGACTTATTATCTTGACCGGATAGCTGATGTTGCGTCGAGTGATAGCAAGATAGATGAGACTTCAGACAATTTGTTGGAACCATTTCTCGCTGCAAGCTGGTTTGAAGTCGGGATGAAGCTTTAGGTTCCGGTCGAGGGGTGTTGCGACTGGTTGGCAATCGGTCATGTCGAACTTGTACATCATACTCAACACATAATGTCGTTGTGAGAGAAATATGCCATCGGGGGTATGGATCACATTGATCCCGATGAAGTAATTAAGGTTCCCCAGGTCCTTCATTTCGAATGCATCCAACAATTGGCACTTCACTCAACCCATTTCAGCGAGTTCGGGTCCGATGATGACACATCGGACCTTCTGGACCTTTCCAGATGAACAACGACGAGTCCGACTTGGAGGCCGCAAACTCCATCTTATGCAACCGGTGCATGATCTTGAATTCCAAGCATAGGGGCTTCCTTCAAGCCGTAAAGCAACTTCTTGAGTCGGCACACTGCCGACCAATTCATCTTCGACTGAACACCTCGGGGACTAGATCATGTAGAGCTACTCTTCAAGATCACCTTGAAGAAGCGCATTCTTCACGTCCCTTTGGTGAAGATGTCATCCCCTTACCGCAACAATTGCTAGCACCACATGAACCGTCATCATCTTCGCTACCGGAGCGAAGGTCTCGTCGTAGTCGATTCTGTAGGTCTGCACATATCCTTTGGCCACTAATCGGGCCTTGTACTGGTTGACCGAACCGTCGACATTGTACTTCACCTTGAATACCCACTTGCAGCCGATCGGTTTGCAACATTGGGAGGGTCAACAAGGTCCCATGTGTCATTGGCATCAAGTGCCCGCATCTCTTCCTCCATAGTGGCATGCCAATGCGCATCCTTTGCCACTTCAGCATAGCTCTCCGGCTTACACACTTCCACCACTTTCATCATGCACGCATAGTGATGCGTCATGTACTCATTATCCCCATACCGCTTCACGGGTTTCTTCTGGCGGGTCGATTGGCGTAACCTCTCGCTATCCGATTTAACGGTTCTCCTGGCCGATTCGGACTTAGTCTCCGAAGGTCCATCCTCATTCTTGCCGGAGTCAGATTCACTCTGATCCGAACCCTCCCTACTGGTGTCCTATTCTAGCATCTTCTTCTTCCCCTTCTCTTGGTGCATGAACCGTCTCCACGATTCCTTGCACGGGGAGAGCACGATCGAGTCTCCACTACTCCCCGGCTCATTGTTCTGCTGGTCTTTCTGGCTCAACTCTTCATTCGGCCCGCTCAACTGGGAAGAGAACGGACTCTCGTCTAGAGTACCGAATCCTTCTTCATCTTCTGGCCGGGTCGTTTTGGGCTCATTAGCCTCATCTTTTGGAATCGGGTTGGAGTCGGGGGTCAGAGTCGGTAGAGGTACCATGATGCCGATTCGTCAAATTTGACATCTCGGCTTAGTCGGACTGTCTTTGTCCAGGGGTTGTAGCATGTATACCTCTTTTGCTCATGAGAGTAGTTGACTAGGATGCACTTCTCCAACTTTGGGTCCAACTTTCTCCACCTCCCATCCGGCACATGCACATAGGCAATGTTGCCGAATACCCTAAGGTGCCTTAAATTCGGCTTCCGCTCGAAATACAGCTTGTGTGTTGACGCCATGGTTGTTTACGTACCCGTATTTAATATGGCGTACTCTTTTTGTGGACCACGACATAGTGTTGGGTTAGTTCGTTGATGACCATATTCAGAAAGTGACTCCCTTGGTCACTGATGAGCTCAATAGGGCAGCCAAAACGACACCAGATCTGTTTGTAAAGAAATTTCGTCGTGACTACCGCGATATTTTCGCGTAGTGCTTTCGCTTCTACCCACATGGTGTAGTAATCCATAGCCACCAGGATATACTTATTGCCGGTTCGGGCAACCACCGGTGTAAAGGGCCCCACAAAATCGAGCCCCCACTTTTGGAAAGGATCCAACGACAACACCTGTTGATGTGGCATTCTTGCAAGTTCCGTGGGCTGGTTCATCCATTGACATAAATCGCACTATTTGCAATATTCATACACATCCTATTGCGTAGTCAGCCACCAGAGTCCTGCTTGCCAGATTTTCCGGGCCGTAACATCGCCCGCGTAATGTCCTCCCGCCGTACCACAGTGACCTTCGCGTAAAACCACTGCCTTCTCATCCTGCCGTATTCCGCGACTCCAGATGCTGTCACTGCCTTTGTGATATACGACTTCTTTGACTAAACAGAAATTACGACTCCGGACGGCCAACCGTTTTTTCTCGTCCGTCCTTAGTTGTGGTGGCGGTAACCCCGTGGTCAGAAAGTAGGTCATTTCCGTCAACGACTGATCCGGAAAAGTCTTTTCTGTTCTTGCTATTAAAGTTGCTATACGTTGAATGTCTTCATCCGGAAAGTCGTCGTCATCTTTTTGCGCCATTTCTCCATTGTCCAATCTATTCAAGAAATCTGCCACCACGTGTTGCGTACCCGGTCGGTGCTAAATTACAAAGTTGAATTCTTGGAGCAACAACATCCATCTAGCCAATTTTACTATCAAGGCCTACTTCCCCACCAGATATAGCAATGTCGTATGATCCACGTGAAATGTGAATTTTCACCCTAGTAGATAATGCCGGAATTTATTGATGTTGTATATCATACCGAACGCTTCATGTTCCGTTGTGGAATAGTTACGCTCAGCCATTGAGAGTTTCCGACTGGCATAGTACACTAGTCGGTACTAATTTGGCTCCGTGAGCTGCATCAACGCACTACCTATTGCTATATCCAAGGCATCCACATACACGTGAAATGGTTTCGCCCAAACTAGTGGCTGTACGACCAGAGCCTGCGTTAGCATTATTTTTAGCGCATCATACGTCTTTCCTTCCGTTGTTGTCCATTTGAAAGGAGTACGGTGGACGACGGCATGTAATGGTGTGGTGAAATCCGCCAAATAGCGTATCATCCAATTGTGCCATCGTATTTGTCCCAGACACCGGTTGAGTGCTTTGGCATTTGTCGGTGTCTTTGCGTGAGTAATCGTGGAGATTTTGTTTGGATCGACCGTTATCCCCTCCTTACTGACTAGGTTGCCGAGGAGGGCTCCACTGGTGACGATGAAGGCACATTTGGCGGGATTTAGGCTTAAGCGTGAAGTTCGGCAACGCTCCAAGCAAAGTTGTAGATGCATAAATTATTCTGCTGTTGTTCCATATACCGCAAAATCGTCTTAAAAGACCTGCATGAAGATGGGTATATATTCCCCAAAAATCTCCGTGATTGTCCGCTGAAATGTGGTCTTTAGCCCGAACATCATTACGATTGATACATAAACTCCCTAGTCCGTGACAAACGTCGTCTTCTCTTGGTCTTCGGGGTGCATGTGTAGTTGATTGTACCCACTGAAGCCATCTAGAAAGTTGTACATGTCATGCCCTGCAACAACATCCAGTACGCTGTCGTGAAGATTTTCGGCGAAAATGTGAAACTTGTAAGAAACATACGAAATCGAGTGTGGTTCTTCTCACGAAATATAAAACAATAATAGTAAAGATACTATTTTAAATAAGTTTAATATGTTGATACAAAAAGATGGAGGTCTTGAAGAGCTTCTGAATGTACTTTACTACGTATGAAACGGACATCTAAGTATCAAGTTATGTGGGTATGAAGTTTCCAAAGAAGAAGAGAAAAATATGTGATATCCCACATAGCACAAATAAAGATCCCACCATATATAAGGTAGAGCAAAAAGCTATTATCTTTGTGTCTATGTGTGGAGCATAGAAAGGTTAAGTTGTATGACTTAACAAATGGATGTAGCCAAATGCATATAACTATGGGTTTTGGACGACTCCGGCGACGGCGACCGACGACGGTAACCGGCGGTAATTGGCGGCATCCGGCGTCCAGCGTCCGGTGATGGATCCGGCAACTGACGGCATCATCCGGCGACGGCGACCAGATGGAGAAACACCTTGTACGAATACATTAATAATAATAAAAACATATGTATATATATGTATGTATATTCAAAAGGAGTGCAAGTGAACACTTGATCCTTTCACCTCCACATTGAGAGTCTATAGACTTACCATTAAGCTATGACATTTCCTTAGAAATCTTTTCCTTATCATTATACTTTTACATATAAATTCTCATATTAGAGCTTGATTGAGTGACATGTGATGCATGAGCGACAAATGGCAAACATGCATCACATGAATTCCATGCATTGTATGCATGTCTTGTACCCTCACATGCATCATATGCATGGGAGCATCTATAAAAGGATCGATGAAAAAGATCAAAAGGAGGCTAGGTATGATTCAAGAATTTAAGAAGAAGAAAAGTTGTTCTCCAATTGATGGTGTATCTTGTTTCTTAAACCTAAAGTCAAGGGTCCAATCTTAAGCTCTCTCAATCTAAAATCAAGCGTTCTATCTTATCTCAATCTCTCTCTCTTCCAATCTATCTTAATTCCTTTCTCGCTAAAGCTAGTACAACTTCGAATCCTTCTGGTCCAAAACCCCGACGGTACTGCCTCGCGATCCGCACGTAGTGACGGATCTTCACGACAACATTGTCGGTGAAAGGTAAAGGGGACGCGTCCATAATGGTTACAACGTTCAATTTCCGGTAGTCCACGCACACACGTATTTTTCCATTTTTCTTTGGTATGACTACTATTGGGCTTAGCCATGTAGCTTGCTTGACTGGTTGAATGAATCCGGCCTAGAGAAGTTTGTCAATTTCCTCTTTTACGCGAGCCGCGTAATTTGGATTCATGTGGTATCAACGCTACTGGACTAGTTTCGCATCAGTCGCTAAATTGATCTTATGTCGATAGAACTTCAGATCTAATCCCTTCATGTCCTCGTGGGACCAAGCAAACACATCTTTATACTTCCTGAGCAGTGCTATCATCGCCTCTTTCTGATCCGGTAGTAACTGCTGGGAGATAGGTCCCTCCGGATGGGAAGGGAGAAGAACAATGCTGATGACGAGTACTCGGCTACGGAGAGCCGGATGGTGCAGACCCAGTGAGAAGTGCTCACCGGATGAAGAGACATATTCGTAACTATGTTTCTGAGAGTCCATCGTGGCTATATTTGTAAATAGCCGAAAAGTCATATTAGTATAAATATGACTTAGGGCAAACATTTAGTAATTTTTTTTTATTGTCTACGCAAGACCAGAGTGCGTAATAGTGTACAGAGAGTGAGAGAGAGAGAGGAAGAGTTCGTTGCCTCTGTTGAAACCGCCGCCTGTGGCGAAGATCGTGAGCACGAGGTCGTTGCCTCTGTGAACTCACTGTTGTACATTCTAACATAGTGATAGTTTGTAGCCTGTGGGCTGCCGTGGTTTTTCCCTAGTTTGGGTTTTCCACGTAAACATCCTATGTACTCTTCTCTTCAATGTGT
>NW_028231141.1:0-17098 GCF_043228905.1 Azolla caroliniana | reverse complement strand
ATCTACTAACCTAATTTACTTGATTCAAGGGAATATTCCTTAAGTACCTTTTACGCAAAATCTTAGCCATCCTTAAAACAAGCGACACATAGTTTACATACATCTTATGCATTTCCGCATGCCCTACGCTACGATTATCAATTTATTATCGTAGTTTTGAACAATATGGCACCTCATATTATGATTTGTCAACACGCACACATCATTTATAAAGGTGCAACCCATTACAACCATCTTTCTTTATCTAAACTAAAGTAAGTATATGTTGTGGGTTAGCCTATGTTTGCAACCTTTAGTGCTTGTAGAATCTAATAGTCTTTGATATAGTTGTTTAATAACCAAATTGATGCAATCCAAGGAGAAGTAACAAACAAGTAAAAGCGTACCATGAAAAAAACGCTAATTACGTTTCAATCTCGACCATGTTTTTTCATGCAACCACAATAACTACAAGTCCACAAAGAACCTTATTCATATCACAACCATGCACAATAAAGAACCACATCGACATGGTTCATACCTATAAGTTTGGTAATCAATATGCATAGAATGTGCATGAACGCAAGGGAACATTGTTGACATTTATATCCCATATATCCTTCCTATTGGCCATATCATGGGGACCATATATTTGTGTTTGTGACACTAAACACAAATTCTTCATCAACGGAGAGTCAAGAAAGTTTTGCATAACATCATCCATCAACACATGTACACTAGGTCCGTTATTAGAGGCATGCATACGAAACAACTAACGAAGTCATTATTAAGGTTGTCATAAATTAGTGATAACATTATCACAAACACAAACCTCATCGTGACACTATTAAAAAGCATATTAAAAGCAAGTTTCACTAATTGCTTCACTTAAAAACACATAAATAATATAACAAGGTTTCAATACTATAGATACTAGAGTATTATAATGTTGCTTTTGAATCAAAGATTCTTCTCCGTGGACATTATCGCATTTAAATTTAATTGTTGACGAAATACTCTTGTTAACGATTCTCTCTCTTGGTATGCTTGATATTGCCATTCCAAAGCATATAAATTTGCTGAATCAACTCATTTGGTTTGATGCTCAACTTATGATCTCATGTTAAGTAGTAAGAACCATCCCATTGAATATATATATATATATATATTATGGTTTATAGCACGATATATTTGTGTGGACAAGAAACATGTTGTGTGTATCTTGAATTGTCCTAGTTGAATGAAAGCGGAATGTTCTTTTATCCATCATTCATGTATTTTATATTATACACTAGTGCATCTTCTTATTTTTAACAAACTTTTAAAGTGCAAAACGTTTGGTACTATTTTTGAATCCTTCATCAAATAGTGAGATCTTAGGTTGGATTCAGACTCAATGTGGTAGAGCTCACTTCTAACACGAACCAATAAAAGCAAGTGCATGTTTATCCTTTATCAAATAACACAACCTTCTTCTTAAAGCACTTTAGGAAAAGTTTTCAAAACATACGCTTTAGGTGCCCTCAAGATTTTGCGATCCTTTAGAAAAAAAGTATATGTATTATTTATCATTGGGAAAAACACCGAGAATACCTTCAACTTGTTGGGTATTATTCTATACTATTCATGTGCAAAAAACAACTATGTTATGATATTTTGGGTAGTATTGACAAACATTACGAGTATGTTAAAAAAATGTTGGGCATTTGTTATGATACGCCTACACAAAACGACTGTATAGGGGTATTCTAGGTACTTTTAAAAAATTGAGGGGTATTTCTAGGGAATTTTGTTTAATGAATACATAAAAGTCAACTACAAAAAGTCTTCTTCCTTGGTTAGACCATTCAATACAAAGAAGCCTTCTCCTTTTCAATGATAAAAAGACACAAGAAGAAGCAAGAAAGGAAGGACGAAAAAAAAACAGGGAGGCAAAGATGAAGAGCATACAGAAGATGATGATTATGATAATGGTCATGGTGATGATGATGAGCATGACCATGTTGATGGGTATGGAGTATGTGCAGGCACGTAGGTTTCTCGGTGGCCACACAGATGCTCGTCTCATGGATGGACAATACAAATATTTCACCCAAGGGAAACACTTCGTAGGTGTCATTCAAGTTTAATACATGATTGTAAGTCCACATATTGTGTGTTTTTTACACACATGACATAGATCTGGGGTTTTCTTCACATCAACATGGTGTTATCCATCCATTTTATCTACTCAGTAATTTCATATAAGACTATGTGAGAGTTCTTGGCGTTGGAGAAAGATCATCTCTATGAGTCTTCTTGAAGATCGCCAACAATTAATCTTATATGTAATAAACTATGAGATCATTGTATTTCTATAATGTTTTGAGTATTATTTTGTTGAATGTTTGCCTCTTCAAGGTATTGCTAATGTATGATGGGTATGATTACTACCATACATACATGTATGCTAATTATATTACATTGTTGTATATTGCATCATATATGAAAACATTATACATGGTATGATGATAGATTCGACAAATTGCTTGTTCCAATTTTGCATGCATCGATTGATATGCAATCTCTTCATCCGTACATGTTATGCAATATGGTCATTATTGGATGTAGATGGCTAGCTTATGGTGGATTACAAATTGTATATATTCATTAACTCTCCACAAGAAACCATTCTAATTTTCCCATTTATAAGGGCATTTCATTATTGCCATCATTTCCCATATATTTTTCAAATATGTATAAAGTCATTGGATCTATAAACATAATGCATTGTTGCAAACATTCTTGATTGTTTTCCAGAAGTTTTAATTGAGTAAAATAGTTCCATTAGTTTTCCAAACATATATACAATTGACACTTTGGTTAATATCTACAGACTACAACCAATATTTTCTAGCAATCTATTTCCCATTGCTTGTGGTGGATTTTATTCTAAGTCGTGAATAATAACTCTATATAGGCTTGAGCCTTGAACTAAATGGACTTAACAAATGTTCTACTCTAAGAATTTTGTGAAGTTCCTTTTGTGATGTCCAAAGTAATATGCTACGATTATACTATAGCTTCTTTATGATGATGTCCATGAAAATTTAGGAAAAACACGGAAGTGTCCAGTTTTTGTTATCTCTCAACAAAAAAATTAAGAGTGCACGACAAACATGGAGAACAAACATGTGGGCTATTTAGTGTAAGATAAATAAGTGATGTAGTCCATATGGAAGTAGGTAATGTCTAAAGTTGTGTATTGTATGTCATTTTAACTAATGGAGTATATTCTTCTTTTGGAAAAAAAAAATTTAAGAGTGCATAGGGATGATTCCACGCCTAGCAAGAAAAGGAAATGTTTGTTGTCCCCACTTGGATAGGACAACCATTTTAGGGGTTGTAAGTGCCATAGAGAATAAACAAGAAAAACAAAAAGAAACTAGAGAGGGTGACAAGTTACAATAAGTGCCATAGAGGGAAAAACATAAAGAAATTAGAAAGGGTGTTGCACAAAATGAGCTAAGACACCATCAAGACACAAACATGTGGCAGTTAAGGAAAGAGGGCAGGCAACGTGTCAAATGGCAAGTTTGCATGATCATATACATATATGGAAAGAGGGGGGTGTATGACAAACGACGAGTATGCATCACCATATGAGGAGAGCCCGAGATCTATAAACGCCTTTTGACCATTGCATGTGGTTACTTGCCTTAACAATTCTAATCTTCAAAACACCAGAAAACATTTCATATCATCATAAGATGTCTAGTGTGGGGCATTAATGGAGTAACCCTTAGGTTTTCGGGGCAGATTTACATTATAAAAATGTGTAGGGTTTCATATTGTATCCATCTTATAAGATGTGTCTCAATTATATGATCAAGTTACAATATGTATAAACAAAAGTAATCCTTTGAAAATGTTTGCAAACATATCAATAAGCACCGGAAATATATATAGAATGAAAAAATAAAATTAAGGGAGAAAAAAGAAGTTCCTAATTTATTGAAGCAACTACATTTTAAAACAACACAGTAAGTTAGGGAAATTGTACTTATGTCTAAAATCTCCATTAACAAAAGAGAGAAGAAAGAAGTCCATGATTGATTGGAGCAATTACATTTTAAAATAACTCATAAAGGTAGTACATGTTTAAAACGCACCACATAGAAAAGGCCCCCATGTGAACTCTGTACAATAGTGAGTATCTTTATATCATGATAAAACCTTGTGAGGTATTGTAAACATTTTAGTTCACAAAAAGATAAGTCCTCTAATGGCATGTTATCTATAGAGCTCAACTGTGAAAACTATCAAACCAATTTTCCATTCAACCTATGCACATGATTGTGATACTCTAAAGAAAGCCATAAAAAAACCCATTTCTCATCCTGTAAGTAACTCCAATAACAAAGCCAATCTTGAACAACTACTTGATATGATTCAAAGGATAAAGGTTTTGGCGCCTAGGTCTATCAAGTCAACCTTGTTCTTGGCAAAAGTTATAAATTCTCACCAAGGTCGTGATTTGGGACTAAACACTCATCTTTACTATTGCTAGCTATGTGAGTCGAAGTGATTACCAATTGCTTCTAAGCTTAGTACAACTACATTTAACACTCAAGATAAACAACACAAACTATCTGACTTCACTCAATTAATGACATAGCAATTAACTAAATAACTACTTATTAATACAGTGATCAATTGCCATTCTCCTATTGCATGTCACTGTCAATGTCAATGCCACTGATATATTGGTGGTAGGTACTTTACACTAGAGTTCATGACTTCTCTTTTAGTTCATAACACAAAAGGCTAGGATCATTCCTAGATCCAAGATTTGCACTCTTTATTTCTTACTCTACATATATAATTATGAAGAACGAGTTTCATAATCAACCAATCCATTTCTTTGAGGGCAAGGTATCACCCTAAAACAAAACCATAGAACAAAAAATACCTGAAAACAAAGAGCTCACTACTTAAAATGTTTCACCATAGCTCCTTTGAATTGAAGCTAAATTTCTAACATCCTCCTTTTCACATAATCAGGAGATTAAATCTCACTTCTTTGGCAAGGAACTTTTAGCTGCATTTCATTTGATGCACACAAATAATCAAATGACAAAAGCCATCCCCCCACCTCTATTAATGCAGCAAAAGTATATTGATGGCATGACATTCCGTACAAGGCCCATTGTTGGGTTCAAAAGTTTTGTACTGGAGTAATTAAATAACCATTGGAAGTACATAAATGTTACTTATTTGCAAGAGGGTTCTCAACGAACCCAAAAACAGAGAAAAGAAGGCAAGGAAGGAAGATTAATATGCCCAAAGAGTATTTCTGACAATGTGTATAATTAACACATGAATCTTGTTTCAAGCATCCCAAAGAATGTGGTAATGTTGTCAATTATTTCGCTGACTATGCTCAAAACACCTCCTTTACAAGAGCACAAAAGAGTGGATACCTTGAGCTATATATTGCAGGGTTGAAGAATGATATTGTGATATGTTCAAGGAGGATTTTACATTGAAATACTACTTATTGGCATATTGCTCTAATATATTTTTCTCGAGAGGATTTTGCACTAACATTGTGCATTTGTATCAGGCTTGAGCTTGTTCTTTAATCTAAAAATCTTCCACTTTCTCTTCTGCCCTTGCAAGTTAAGAAGATCTGAATCCAAAAATTCTCCAGGCGGCATAGGTGGGATTGGATGGCAACTTTTTTCTCGCAATTCTGAATACATACATATACATATATTCAGGGTGAAGTGACCACTTATTTGAATTATTTGACGTGTAAAAAAAGGGTTCAAAGATTACATGAAGAAATGATGTACCTGGTGTAGTCCATTGGGATGCTGAGAGGGCATCATGTATCCATTCAGGGCCTTGAGGTTGTCCAAACTCTTGAAGAGGCCCTAACGAGAAATTAGGAGCTGGCTTGAGCTCATTGATCTGCTTTTTATACAAATAAAGTAATAAAAAACCAATACAAGTCGGTGAGCAGTTCTCCACAAATCACTACTATTATTACAGCCATAACAGGCTTTTCTTACACACTTCGTCACAATATAACACTCCAGGCATCGTGTCTGATAAGGACACAAAACATTTTTGAGCTTATCAGAGAGGCACGGCGGAGCAGACCTAACTTGGTGCGGTCAGTTGCGTGGAAAACTGGGAGAAACAATTCATTTCTAAACATACAGGTAAATGGACCCCTTGCCCCCACCGCACATAGATAGTATAGGCTTGCTCCACCTTGCCAATGGAGGTGCATAATGTTGTGAACATTTTATTAGATGGAAACTGGGATCTTTTAACTTCCCAAATGGGGAAGAATGTAGACTTTTTTCCACACATGGAAAAAATACACTGCTTGTGATATATATATCTATATAGGCAGTGCTTTCTAAAGAATCAATTCTTTCCTACTTGTACAAAGAATTATACATAGAGAGATATAGACATTAATCACAGACCCAGCTTGGTCCACCTACAGATGGTCCATCCCAGCCAATGTGTGCGACATGTTTGACATCGGTTGGATATCCAATCTCCATATCTTCTTCCTTCCACCCTGTTTTGATATTCCAATATATTACGGAAACAATAAAAAGTTTGCCTACAATTGGTGAAATCCACCTAAACAATAAACCTGAACACTGATACCAATATAAGTACTTACCCAGCATCTGTGAAAGAGAAGTTAGACCCTTCCGAGGCGAGAATCTGGGTAAATGTCCCCTGAAGACAAGTCTCCACTTGAAATGGGGTGAGTTCTGTTTTGTTTTTCTCTTGAAGGTTGTTGGTGATGATGATGGTTGTTCTGGAGCCCAAAAACGAGAAAAGCTTTCAATGACAATGCAAAACATAATTTTCTATATATTTTTAAAATGATTTTTCTTTGTTTACCTTGCATAAACTCGGTAGAACTCTGCCTACTCGAGGAGCTTTTTGGTAGAGTTCCATATGATGTCACAGCAGTAGAGGATGTGTTTGCATGAGTATTTTGATCTGGTATTGAGACTTGTATTAACTCGTTATTGACTTGAGTTTCCCTTATTATGGATCTCTCTCCATCAACATAGTCTTGAATGTCATAGGGCTTGATTGCTTCTTGTATTTGTTTCTTCATTTCGAATGCTGCATTACCATCAGCAAAGCCAAATCCTCGGAAACTCCCATTCTGTAAATCAACCAATAGAATTATTGATCATCTTTAGGATCGATACTAAATATACAACTTCAGTAAAGATATTATACTACATAAAGAGAGACACATGCCTCCAAGCGGATTACGAAGAATCGCTTTGCTGATACCATGAAAGACTCGGGCTTATGCACTGTATGCTCAAATAGTATTTGATTATCCTGCCAATGTGAAAACAAAAATAGTTTGTGCATTCCAAATGAGTAAATAATATGATAAATAGAAAGGTTAAACCATGAGAAACCCCCGGGCATCTGGGGAAATAAGGCATAATTCAGAGTCTTTCTCGAATAGGAAACATAATACGGAAAAACCTATTACCAACAAGTCTCGGAGTTGAAAATATAAGGCAGCATTTCCCAAAGGTCTCATGTAGAATTCTCCAGATGTGCCACTTGAAATCCAAGAAGCATTACTTCCTCCAACGGCTTCAAAAAGTTTCACAGGACATCTTGCCTATCCATAAGAACACACAAAAAAGTTCACTTTTAAGACAATTTTACACTCATCCACACATGCATGCATGTTTTGGCTCAAACAAGTTCACCAGTCCGAGTATCACATTATTGCAATGCTCAACCATTAGATCACACTTGCGTTCACCTTCCACACATTCTTAACCCTGACATACCTACACACCTTCCTCTGTCCATCAACATATGTGCACTCTCAAATGAAATATTCATTAGATCAAGATTCTCTTACTTACCAATTCCACACACACTACATGAAAAATTTTCATTTATTTGACCTCTGAGGACGATGATAAAATCTATTCTATCCATCTATTTTCTATATACATCCATTGGTGCTATATATGTCACAATAAGTCTTTTGATGGTTTTCCTATGTGGGAAAGAGCTGAAGTTCCCTCATGTTTCATTGTAGTTATGGTATTCAACATTATGAGCTTCGACATGGGACATGAAACACACCAAGCAAGGTGGTGTGTTGTGAGGGGCCACACTTCCCATGTGGAAAATCCAACAAGCGCACATTCCCTCGTGCTTCTCTCCTAGAAGTTCCCGAATTTGCTGAACACTATAAGTTTCAACAGTCAAAACAGAACAATGCTTGACTAGGTGTCAGGGAGCCACTTTCCCACGAAGCAAAGTAAACAATCCACCATCCTGTAGGTTTTCTTTGTGGGAAATCGAGAAGGCTGCATTCCCCCTTGTTTCCGAGCAAAGTTACCAATCCCATAGTCCATGTTTCCTCCTAACTTGTTCAACAATATGAGCTTTCTCCAGGTGAGGCTGTACATACCTAGCTAGCTACAGTGGGCCCACATTTTTACAATGTGGGCAATTGGAGAGCCAATATTTCTGATGTGGAAAACTAAAAAAGACACCAGTTCTCATGTTTTTCCACGTGCATATTCCAAGGAATTGTAGTAGGGAGAATGTCTAAAATGCTTCTGTGTTTGTATACAGCACTGGAGGAAACCAAGAAACAAAAACAAGCACATAATACAGAATCCTATTTCGCAGCAGATTGTTTCACTAGTTTGCCAAGTTCATCATCCTCACCACAAAATTTGGAGGCCAATCGAGAGTCTTCATCCTCAATGATCACTCTCTGTAAGAGTAGGACCTTTAATAATCATTAAAATCTGCTCTTACAATCCTCCTGCAAAAAGAAAAGATTTAAAATAGAAATTTTTCATCCTAAACAAACCAAAATGTGGATATCTCTCTACGTTTACATATACATACACATGTGCATATGCGTATAAATATAATTCACACATACATACAAACAGACACACAAATATGTACATATATATATATATATATACACACACACACACAACCCATCCACGTTATAGCTTCTTCCATTCATCTCAATGTCACATAACTCACCATGACAATATACAGCTTGGAAATTGTAGAAACTGTGATGATGCCAAATTTGGTTTAAAAATTTCCTTTGGGTCCTCTTAAAGTGCTCAATAAAATATAGCTCAGAAACAACGGAATTCCTCATAGAACACTGGAGAACCTACATAAATATATATATATATATAAGAGAAAGGTAACACATTGAATCCGTCTTGATATCTACAGAGATTATGTTGGAAGGGAGGCATGAATTCATTATATGGGTAGTAAGGAGAACTTCAATGTAGCTCAAAAAACATTTGAGTAAACGTACCTCAATGTTAGAGAAGAATCCAACTCTTCTTCTTCTTCTTCTTCATAAAAATGGAGGCAAATGGAAGAAGAGTTCTGATGAACAAGAAAGGCGATGATTCATCTACTAACAATCAGAAACCCAAACGTTTTCTTATTCTTTATTTCCTCTTGCCATAACCAAAAACAGGGGATAAATGCCTTGGGGTTTTCTTTGAGTCAAGAAAGCACAAGCTTTGTGTGTGTGTGTGTGTGTGTGTGTGTGTGAGAGAGAGAGAGAATGAATGTGTGTGTGAGAGAGAGAGAGAGAATGAATGAATGTGTGTGTGTGTGTGAGAGAGAGAGAGAGAGAGAATGAATGTGTGTGTGTTGGAGAGAGAGAGAGAGAGAGAGAATGTGTGTGTGTGTGTGGCCTTGTAGTTTGGCCTTGTAGATGTAGAAACTGTGTTGTAATGTTTTTTATAATGTATTGTCTGATTGTCGTACCGGAGGCCTAAAGTCAAATGGCCGGTTCTGGGGTAACGTGTATCGGAATCGGCATCCATTGCCTAACATTGTCAGAGGTCACATCCACCACACCCAAAGGACTAGACAAATAAAACAAAATGGAAGAGATCATGAAGAAGAGAGAAACCTGATCCGGCACTCGTGGGTTGGGGATGATGCTTCTCTCTCCTTAGGGAGAAGAAAATTCAAAATGTGATCCTATTTACCAACCATTGTACTCGAGAAGAAGAAGAAGAATCAAAATGTAATCCTATTTACCAACCATTGTACTCGAAAAAGAGAGAAAAAAGAAGAAGAAGAAGAAGAGAAGACAAGGAAAATGGCAATCTCTCTTTAACCACCACCACCACCCCAATTGCATCAAGTTTGTAATCGTGTTTGTGTACATGGTTCTCTTCCTATGATTGAATACTTCTATAATCTATTCATCAACAATTGTTGGGTTTTCCCTTAACGTCTAAGTTACACTCCATTACTTTGTATTTCTCTTCACTCCTACTCACACTCAGGTCCCACCTAGAGACCTCTTTCTTATATGCAAGTCTTTCAAGTTTCATGAGCATTTTCCCATGCTGTGAACATAGTTTTCTTGCTAATAAAGCCTGAAAAAAGTGTTGAATTTAATTCAACTCTTTTGGAGACAATATTTTATTATGACACATAACGATTTCTCCATTAAGATAGAAGAAAGTTCCACTATATATCCTTCATGTATTTAAATGGAATATATAAACAATTCACTTTCATTTTTAAGTAATATCATGTATACCCTTACACGTTTGAAATATATGAGTTCTACCCTCAAGTACTTTAGTAATAATAATCTTGCCGTGATTATCAGATGTTCTCTCTAGGCTTCAACTCCATCGACAGACCGTGATTCGCAGACTCTAAACATTACGTAATCTCTTTGTGAATCTGTTATTCTTTATCTCTCTCTATCTTGATACAGTTGATATGCAAGTTAGATTTTTGTTTGGGCTTTAAGAGATCTATTCGTGAAATGGTAATTCTCAATCTCTCTTGATCTTGATACTCTTGATATGCAAGTTAGATTTTTGTTTGCGCTTAGAGAGATATCTTCGTGAAATGGTAATTCTCAATCTCCCTCTATCTTGATACTCTTGATATGCGAGTTAGATTTCTTTAAAAACAAGATGTGTGGTTTAAAAATGGGTGTGAAGATATTATTAGAGAGAGAAACATGTGGGTTCAAGGTGAATCCTAGCAAGGCAACAAATTTAAAAATCATGGCATGATCATCATTAAACCGCAAGTTAGAATTATGTAACTGAAATGTACATTTCCACGAAGGTATCCGAGTGTTAAAGATGTAAAGCGTCAACCATCCATATGATGAGTAGACAATTTAGCATTGGGCTTTGGTGTAATCCTTGGCTTAGACACTAGAAGAGGTCTTAGTATGTAAGGACATATTTTTAAGAGATGATGGAATCTAGAAACAAATATGTAATAGTTTGTATATTTTGTGGCACCCTCGAAGGTAGGGCTCCAAGGTGGTATGCATTATGATCAACCCACTTGAGAACCATTACATTGATTATTGTAAGTTCTGCATTAAATGGACCATTTGCATTCACTCCGTTAGATGGAGTAACGGTCTTCAATTTCAATTCTTTTTGAAAAGCTCCATTTGAAATTTCAAAAAGAATTGAACTAACACATTCAATAACTTCAACATACGATATCCAAAAATTTAAGAACATATTTGAATTCTACTCATCAAGAATCATCTAATGTTATTCTTTTCATAAGGATCACTATGCCTCCAATTTTGTTTGATATATTCCCAAACTACCTAAAAACGACCTTAATCTCCACTATTATTATCAATATTTTCATTGCATAATATATTGTTCATTATCATCCTAGAAGTTTTACATAGTAACTTTCACAATTAATTCATTTAACATTCATCTTGATCACAACATAAGCTCTACTGAGAATTTGCATGGGTGGATAAATTGCACCTATTTCTTATCAAAAGTAAAATCATCGGTATTCCCCAAGCTCTATGGACGATGTATTTATATGTCGTACAACATTTTCTTACGTGACATAAGTTGCCTTTTTTACAAGGGGTAGAATAGTATCATGATTGTATAGTACGTTTATATAATAGGGTGTGCACATGGATGCAAATTGATACACAATCCTCTACTAATGTATGTCTATATGTACATCTCCAATTTTTATTGTGAATATTCTATATAAGTCTTACCCGTTCTTCCTAAAGCGATACTTAGTAATTAAAACTCAAGGTTTACCTACCACAAAAAAGGTAAGGAGAGATGGACTCGTTGTGCAAAATTGAGATATAATTAAAGGCACGTTTCAAAATACAAGTAGCAGGAAGTTATCGTATTTCAAGCTAGTACAATCAACTTTGACAGTGTTCAAAGTTCTTCCAAGTCGTTGAGAACTAAGAAAGTCAGCATATTGTCTTTTTCAAGACAAAACAAAAGGCATGAGTTCGAATAACTAATAGGAAGTTATTTTCTTATTTCTTTCTTGGGGAAACATAACCATTGATACAAGGATGTGAATTTGATTCCTTTTAAATATTTATAAGCTCCGTGATATGGTTGATTTAGGATCATTTCAATTAGTGTTAGATCTCATTAGCTTAACCTTTTCATCATGTCCAAGTATTGACACATGCATGGGGCCATTGCCCAGCTTGAGTATTATTTAATGGTACACTAACCTCGTGAAAATGTACATTCATTGAATAAATAACACACTCATTTCCAAAACACATGAGTTATTATTCACCTTAATTTGAATACATGGCTCGACAATAACAAATTCTAACTGTGAACTAATTTTATGGTGCTTGGGGATTGAAATGCAATAGAGGTTGCAACTTGCAACTAAGATTGTGTCAATGGTTTAGACTTTAGATTTTTTCCCATCGTCCATAAAGAGGCCAGTTTTGACCTATGGGACCAGAGTATACATGTGGTCTTGATGCATCTCCTTCATAAAAAGGGGTATTCATACATTGAAGCACAAAGTTTCTATATGTGAATAACGCTTACAAGTATTAGCTCAACCTTCTAGGCGGTGTCTTAAGTATGGCACTTAAGTTATCACTCCCTCTTAATATGTCATCATATCTTGAATGAATTGTGTTACATGCCAAGTGTGAGGGTGATACTCCAAATTAGAGCGAATCACAAAAAAAAATTCATGTCCTTATTCCAAGAATTTCTATTTTTTGAGTAGTTATCTTGATTTTGAATGTGATAGTGAAAGTGGGGACACACATCCAAGTGAGGTGTGTGCCATTTAATGTCCAAGTAGGTCATTGTAATCGTAAAGATTTCCTACACTTATGGAATTGCTAAATGAGACAATCAAAGCCCTAGCAAACCATGTACAATGAATGACCAATCTACAATTATTGGGTCAAGGCCATTGGTGAAATGCTCGACCCAAGGTTATTAAATGCTTGAAGAGAAATTAAGATTCCTAGCGAAATATTGAGGATTGGACTTTCTCGATGTCATGGCACATGTCTACAACTCGGAAAAATAGTATCAAACAATTCATAGATAGATAGATATTTATAGCGTCCATAGAGAGGCCAATAGTGACCCATAGGACCCGAGCACGAAAGTTATCTTGATGCGCATCTCCTTCCTAAGAAGGGAATGTAAGCATAGCGAGGTCTCATTCATGAAACTTGTTAAATGGGGGGAGAGGGAATGTAAGCACAACGTGGTCTCGTTCATGAAACTTTTTATGTGGAGTATTAGACCTTTGTTGTGCTTGTTAATAACGGAGGAGGGGTAAATACCATGACGGAAATTGTGATACTTGGGAGTCGTGACTTAAGAGTTAACATGAAACACGATAGCATATGAAACATCTTCTTGGTGTACAAATTGGACATCATTCTAATCATTCAAGTTTAGAGTTCCTTTTAAAAAAAACATAAGATGAAATTTTAAATCGTATCATCTAGAATCTTACACACAATAGATGCAATAACAAGGTGTATGTAATGTGGGGATGATCTCTTGCTTCAACAATGTAGTATATTCATCCATGTGAAATGGAGTCGGTAGGTTTAAGTAGGGCGTACAAGGTGGATGGATTTTGAGGGAAAAAATGTTGGAAGATTTTTACATGGATGACACAAACACAGTAAAAAATTGACACAATTGACTAGGTGGAATCCACCCATTGAAATAGTATTGGTGGCATATGTAGAGTTCAAGAGAAAGTTCAATTAACTTTCATTATCAGAACATGGGCTTCTCCAGCCAAAGAAAGTGATCCAATTCTTGAAGGTGGTATATCATAGAGACAATCAAGGAGATTCACTGGCAAACTATTCTAACAAGAAAAAAGAGTAAGACAAGCCAACAAAGGGAACGAGCAAGACAAGACAGCAACTGAACAAGCAAGACGAGTGAAAAAGACAATCGAATAAAAGAATAAGGGGTGAAGAAGAAAGTTGTCTACAAGACTCAGGCACACAATGATCAAATAATCATTGAGAAGCTCCGTGCAATCCACTTTAGGGTATGGAAATATTGAATGACAAATTTCCTAATGGGAAAGGGTTATTGTGAGTACCTTGAGATGAATTTTGAGAATCTAGTTGCCAAATATGTGATATATCTAACGGCGACTCGTGCAAAAGCTAGAAAAAATGGATACAATGAGGTTTAGCATGTCGACTTGGAAAATAAGACATGTATTTGTTTTTTATGAAGGAAATGTGAGAAAAAATATACTTGACTTAGTCTACTATGGCATGTGCAAACATTTAGCAACTCCTTGATCAATGGACTGAAGTACTTTATAACGTTTGTGGATGATTCTTTTAAACGAACGAGGATATAGTTCATGAAGCACATGAGTGGAATATTTGAGCACTCAACACATTGAAGTGATTGGAAGAGAATTATTTCAATTTTGATTGAGGTGGAGAGTATTTATCGTGTGAGCTTGTAAACTTTGTGAATGATCGAGGAATCCAACAAAAATACATATGCAATTATACATGACAACATAAATAAGTAAAGGAACAAAAAATTCCACCATTAGTAACATAATTCAGGTCATTTTGCAAGAAAAGATAATGCTCATGTCCAATAACTACTATGCAAAAGAGGCAAATGAAAATGGTGCATGTTATGAATAGGTGCACAATGGCAACTAAGTGAAAGTCAATGAATATTTCCAAAAGAAGCGAAACCTTTTGCATTTGAAAGTTTATGTTCTAGAAGATGTTAGAAGCGATATGGAGCCAAAGGTAGAGAAAAGTGTATTGTTTGAGAGATTTGAAGAGAAGAAGGGCTACAAATGCCACAATTTGATTACAAAGAAGGCACACACAAATATATCTAGAAGATGTTAGAAGCAATATGGTGCCAAAGGTAGAGAAAAGTGTATTGTTTGAGAGATTTGAGGAGAAGAAGGGCTACAAATGCCACTAATTGATTACAAAGAAGGTACACACAAATATATCTAGAAGATGTTAGAAGCAATATGGTGCCAAAGGTAGAGAAAAGTGTATAGTTTGAGAGATTTGAAGAGAAGAAGGGCTACAAATGCCACAAATTGATTACAAAGAAGGTACACACAAGAGGAGATGTGGTATTTGATGAAATAGGGTCATGGCACCACAAATAGGCAAATGCTAATATAGATGATCATGATCAGGACAATCCAAGTTGAAATGGATGAGAAAATGAACCTACCACTCTTATAAGACGCGGTAATGGATCCAAGTGTAGGATTGAAGAAAAATTCTTAGAAAATCTAAGCAAACCAAGCCAACATTTGCTAGTAAACTCATAATGGAATGTTGGCCAAGTGTTAACTTGCATGGGGGCCTTGGGTATCACTATAAATAAGAGGCCTAGCTACCCTCATTTCATCATCTTTTTGACTACGTCGAGACTCAGTTTCTTGGTGGTTCAACTCTTGTAGCGAGCGCGCCAACACCAGGTACGACTTGACGCCACGACGGTGGTATGGGACGCCGATCGAGGCTCGAGTCCGTCTCGATCCCTTCATTCGAGGGGTGGTCGGGGGGATCAACACCCTTCTTTCTCTCTATCTAGATCTATCGTTTATCCTTATCCTTTGCTTACATTAATACAAATCTCTAATATGGAATGTGTGGAATTCCGGATCTTTCACAAGACGTTGTTGTGGATCTTTCTAATCCAAGTTTCTTCATCTCTTCGTAGGTATAGCCTTAGTCTTTTTCTTTATCCCTCCCACCTTAATTAATATTTGACCATTACCCTAAGTCTCTGCCTTAGGATTGCGTGTTCACTAATTTATCAATTTAAGAACATAGGTGAAGTCTTTAAGCAAATAAGTGTAATTAATCAAGCAAGGTATCATAGTTAGTGTGAGAGTAGTTTGCTCAAGAGTGCTTGACACTCTCTCACACATGTTTTTCCAACAATACGACATTACCCCACATGAGCCTTGACGTAAATGAATCGACGAGGAATCACCCTTCAAATGTACGTATGTGAGACCATATTAAACTTGGCATTAAACGTACCTCTTTCAAAAATTGGTAGCAAGGAAGCAAGCAAATATTTTCAAAAGGAGGAATGGAGCAATCCTTGTGATAAATTTTGAAGAGGTTGTAGATCAAGGTACAATGTATTCAAACAAATATCGATGAAGTGGTTGAGTGGATGAAAGATAAATAAAAAGGATAAAACCACCTTGATTAGTGAAATTGTTATTGTTATACTTGAGCTAATTGCATGATAATTAAGGGTTCCTTACACAATTTTTGTCTAGACTATCACTTAATTTTGATATTATTAGTTGTGTTACTTTATTCAATCTATTTAATCACTATAACCAATCAATTTAACTTCATGTTGTTTGGTCTTTCTATTTCTCTCCACATTTCCCCTATTACAAAGCTATGACAATACCAAACTCTATTTGACACTTACGATACAACATTCAAACTTCACCATATATTTGATGATGTAATAGTTGTTGTGGGACCCCAAATGATCTTACGAGAACACCCTCTCAAGCTCCTTGATGTGAATATCAAACTCTCCTCATGAAGAAAATGAAGAAATGAATGAAGCTTTGTAGCAACTATTGACAATCTAAATTGACACAGAAGACCTCCTTCTTTGGAAATTTTACGGGGATCTAAATATTAAGGCCTGCTTTCATCCACGTATCAAACATTTAGATCCCACGATTCCCATGAAATCGTGATGCAAAGGATCTTCCCATG
>NW_028231140.1:0-17199 GCF_043228905.1 Azolla caroliniana | reverse complement strand
GTGTTTAATGCTTGAGACGTATCAAATACCATTTGTGGATAGTGCTAATTATAATGAGCATTTGATCTATGACATTGTGGTTAGCATTCATTATTAATAGTTTGTATTTTGATTACTCTACTAATGATAATACACTCATTATATTAGCATTAATCATAATTCTAATTACTTTGATACGTTCCTAATCACTCGTTAAAACACTAATCACCATGTTAATCTTAACTTATGTGACTATACAATATTATGACTTAGTGTTGGAGTTATTGATTAATTTTTAATAAACACAATTAAATATACAAGCTCTCTTAGTACACCTCTCATATTGAACTACTTGGTTTTGATTGAGCAAACGGCACATGATGTGTAGACATTATTGTCACTTGGTTCATAACTCTAGACTTGGAAGAAAAAGCAACTAAAATCATAAGAAAATTGAAACTACTTAATGATGACAAAAAAACTTATCATTTTAGCATGAACCACTTTGCTAATTACTTTGATAAGTTCCTAACCATTTGCATTTGAACATTAACCACAACATTAATATTCACTTATGTGACTAGACAATATCGTGACTCAATGTTAGAGTAATTGATTAATTTTTAATTAACACAATTAATATACAAGCCCTAACGAACTCCTTGATTTTATGATTGAGAACATGGCACATGATGTTACCACATTATTGACACATGGCTCATAACTCTAGTCTTCAAAGAAAAAGCAACTAAAAACATAAGGAAATTGAGACAAGCAAAGGAAACATTGCTCAAAATCTCCATGATGACATCCAAGTATGATCGCTAACGAAGTTAGTATATGCTCATTAAAGTTGTAAATGTAAACTTTGTTTAATATAGGACATGTATATAATGCCCTTGGAAGGTTTTAGATGTTTGATCAAACTTTATACATTCTGATATCATGCATTTCCAAACATTACATGTCTCGTGAAATTCTAAGGTGTACGGGGTTTATAGATTGATAAAACTTTACATATTCAATAGCCGTTCGCGTTAAAACCCCCGGTCATGCCCTAAGGATCGACCAACTTAAAAGTTAAAGGTCTCATGAAATTTGAAGGTGCTTTTATTTCACCTTCATCACTCTTTGAAGTTGTTTGCTTTCTCTTTCCAACTAGACCTAATCTAATCTCTAATGTCATCGTACACAACCAAACCCTTTTTGAAGGAAGGCCCACATATTGTGTCGAAGATTTGACATTGTCCATGCTTTGCTTATTCTATAGATTAAACAACATCAAAGGATTCCCTATAAGCTTTCTCTAATCACTTATATTCACTTGTTTTCCACCACCCTTGTCTCTTCTTGTACCTTTGCCCTTGCCTTCTTGAACGGGCCATTTTTGAGAAACAATCAATCCTTGTTGTGTAAAATCATTGTCCAATGCCACAATCATTGATACTATAAACATTTTCTAGTATAGAACTTAAGAGTAGCATTACTCATGGAATCCAATACAAGTTCAAGTACAAGCATTGTGAAGCGTGCAATGTGCTTATAAGATCATTCATGTTTTGCACTATCTTGTTAGCACAATCCTATGATTGCAACATGTTCACAATATGCTCACTTTCATGATCATTATTTTTGGAATGATACTTGATCAGTAATGTAGCTTCTAAAAATGCACGGATATCATGCACACAATAAAAAAAATGGTATATTAGCTACACATACAATCAACCTTTTATCATTGGTATATTATTTGAGATTGTTGGCACAATCCATGTCGAGGAATTCCTACATGTGCACAAATAGAGGATCAAGTAGGATGACAAATGGTCTTCATGGCACAAGATGGAATATGAAAAAAGACAAGCTTACAGTGAAACCTTGACCCAATGCGTTTCGTAGAGGTAACAAAGGAATGCTTCTTATCTCAAAGGTACATTTCTTGTGTGTGAAACTAGAGCAATGTTTATGTCCATGAATGCAAGGGTTCGCCTTTTTATCATGCATGTGCACCCAAATAAATAGTTGTGTGCTTGCGTATTATCTAGCATGTTATTATTATGGATGAGCCCACCTCACTTTATTCCAATCGATGCATGTCCATAAAAACATTAATTGTGATTGTAAAATAGTCTTATGTCACTCAAAAAGAGCTTGCAAGCATATGCCAACAAATTACTTATGTTTCATCTCTAAAGTTTTTGAGATAATACAAGTACAATATTCAATTTGCATCTTAAGCATAAGTGATAAGGTTCATAGGGAAGATGATAAAGGTGTTGGATCGATCTTTCTAAAAAGACAAATTGTTCCATATAGCTTGTCAACCAAACAACCAAACATAGAAAATGAGACCCATACGATGTGACCACATTGTTGTCGTTGTCATTGCCAGGGGAAGATGACATTGACATGTATTGTTATTTTATGTGAAAAGACATATGTCACTGAAAAATCATTATTTTATGATAGAATTCCTCCTTCGAAGATTCATCATCTTCGTAGAACATACATGGTTATTACCTACTCCATTGAGTTTGTTTCCTTAAAAGTTTTCTTGACGATTCAAACCAAACTTTCACGTCGAAAGTCGAGATTTACCATTCCAGCTAATGTTTGAAGGAGTGTAAGAAGCCAAAATGTTCATTTTCTAATTTGTAACCTGTAAAACTTAAGGCGAAGGTGACACTATTTGATTCAAAGGGTTAAATCCTTGGTGGGGAATGGGCAAGCAATTGTAATTTGTTTTCTAGCTCTACTACCAAACCGAAAGTATTTCTAACTAGTACCCATTGATTGTAAGGTTAAAAAATGAAATCCAAAAACTACTTGATCATACAGCTATAAGATAGTCAAAGTCCTATAACGTCAAATAAAGTCAAACTCTAGTTCGATTAGACAAGATGTTGTTATTTAGGACAACCAAGTTGTACAAACCCAACTAAGTGCGAGTAGCAGATACGGCCAAATTGCACATTTACTTTATGAGGGAGCAATACCCCCAACTGGCATACACATCCAATTGGTACATTTACTTTGTCAATAAAAGTTGTGGCATTGGACACATCCACTCGGTTTGTTTCTAAGAAGCCCGAAAGGGGAGTTTATTTTAGCACGAGCAATGCCACACGCTGATTCCAAACACCAATTTGTGTGCAACAGGTCGCTCACTTATGGTTACAAACAACCAATTGTGTTCACCTTACTTTGGCATTGCCCCATTCTCTCTCTCATATGCACACACCCAGGTGTATGTGCACATCCAAAGCAATTGATTAATTACATCTCTCATGTACGTATGTATGTATTGTTCAAACTTGTATCACCACAATGGCAACACTAGAATTGATTCATACACACACAATATGAGTTCTAGCAACACATACATACATACATGTTTTTGTGCATAGATATGAGTGTGGCTCTATGAGTTCCCGACAATACATCCATTCATATGTGCATACCTACCTACATACATACATACATACATACATACATGTGTGAGTGTTTGTATCTATTCGGAAATGCTTTAAAAAGCACCAAGAGAGTGTAGTGAAAAAGACTTCTCTCTCACCAAGCAAGGGGCTAGAATAAGAGGATGTTTTAATTTAGCTATAAGCTCTCTCTCTCACTCTCTCTCTCTCTCTCTCTTCTTTCCTTTTTCTTCTACTGCTAAAGTTAGAAGAAGCAGAAGAAAAAAAGCAAAAAAGAGTGAAGTGAACTCATACCATTTAGATCTGTGAGAAGTGAATGTGAAACACTTCTTCTTCTTCTCCTCTCCTCCTCCTCCTCCTCCTTCTATAGCTAAAGATTGTTATTGTTTTGGTTCTTTGCTTTTTGCCTTTCTTCTTCCTTCTGGTTGTTGTGAAGTCTCGAGTCTGATACCCACTGATTTTTAGTACCTATTTAAAGAAGAACTAAGTATCTAGAAAACAGAGGTAGAGACAATTAGTCACTCACTCCTTCTATTTCCACATATACCATGCTTCCTCTTCAAAGATTCAATGCTAACCTTCTCTTATTATATACCTTCTTCTTCTTCTTCTTCTCCACTACCATATCACTGGCTCAATCCAACAATGGCCACCAAATATATGCCCAGAACAATGATGTATCCGACCAGCCGAGACAACAATTAGCTCGGCTCCCATTACGGCATATCAGCTCGATGCCGTCGCATTCACACCTAAGCCGATCGGCCCTCATCCAAGAGTTGCGCCTCTCGGACGAGGCCCGGTTCCATACCATGGTGTCGTCCCGCCTCAAATTCTATAGAGCTTCCATGGCTACTACTACTACATCATCATCATCTTCTTCTTCGCCGGCCTCTGGCCTCCAAACTGCCGTGACTTCGGGCGCGTCGGTAGGAGCCGGACAATACTTCGTGGAGTTTGCACTAGGGACCCCACCCCAGAAGCTCATGTTGATCGCCGACACGGGTAGCGACCTAATCTGGGCCCGATGCTCCCTATGCAAGACAAGCTGCACTGGGCCGAGCTCGAGCCCTAGTAACAACAATGATACCTCATCGGTTAGTTTGACCACTACTTTCATCGCGCGCGCCTCGTCCACCTATCGCCCCATCCCTTGCCTCTCTCAAGATTGCCTCCTCGTGCCCGCCCCACCGAACTTCTCATGCAATATCCGCATCCCGGGGGGCAGCACATGCTCCTATGACTACTCCTACTCCGACACGTCCGAGAGCATCGGGGTCTTCTCGCGCGACTCGGTATCTCTCGGTTTTTCGTCCGAGAGCTCACCACTAGTAGGAGGAAATCCATCAACCAAACCTCCTCCGTCTTCTTCGGGCAATGGCGGGCTTGTCAAGGTGTTGCCGGGCATTGCATTCGGGTGCGGGCTACACAACCGGGGCCAGAGCTTTGTCGGCTCTGACGGTGTTCTCGGCCTCGGGAGAGGCCCCATCTCCTTGGTCACTCAAGTCGGGACCGAATTCTCGTATTGCCTTGTCGATTTCTTCAAGGTCCCGGCTCGAGAGAGCTATCTAACGATCGGGGCTGGCGGCTCCTCTGTAGCACTACCACCACTACCGAATGCGTCTTCCCTTTCTTTACAATACACTCCAATGTTGCAAAATCCGTTCGCCCAGACCCCATACTATATTGGCATAGAGGGTGTCCGCGTAGACGGGAAGCTTCTCTCCATCCCGGCCGAGGTCTGGCGGATCGATCCAGCGGGTAACGGGGGCACGATCCTCGACTCGGGCACCACGCTCTCGGCTTTCTTGCAGCCCGCGTACGCCCCGATCTTGGCCGCCATGTCCGAGAGCCTGGCCGTGTCCAAGCTCCCCAGGCTCGCCCCGCCCGCCCAAGGTTTCGACCTATGCGTCAATGCCACCGGGATCGAGCAAGGTGTCTTGTCCGAAAGGCTTCCCAAGCTGTCCATCGTGATGTCCGGGGGTGCCACGTTCGACCCCCCGCCCAATGGGAATGTTTTCATTAGTGTGGACCCAAGTGCCGAGATCAAGTGCTTGGGGTTACGGGGTATCCAATCGACCGTCGGGTTCTCGGTCCTCGGAAACCTCATTCAACAAAACTTCATGTTCGTGTTCGACAACCAGAATTCCCGGCTCGGGTTTGCGGGCCCGACCGATTGCCATTCATGACAATTCATTTGCTTTTTGCTATTTAGCTCAACCCACACTCCCTTCATCATTTTCTTTCTTTCTTTTCCTTTTTTATTTTTTATCCATTCTTCTCTCTTCTTCCTCTTTCCCTTCCTCCCACATGTGTATTATACCCCAACAAGTGTAAAATTCCAGTCATAACCCTAGAATTTTAGCATCATTCCTTTCCAATCCAATCCAATCCAATCAATCAACTTCCCAAGGGAAGAAGAGTCGAGCAATCCAGTGAAATCCAACCCATCCACCCATCAGATAATGCAATCCAATCCAATCCATCGATTGATCAATCAAATTTCCAAGCCAATCCAACATAGGGTCGATCACTGCATTCCTATCCCATCCGATTTCCCTTATTGCATAGTAACACATTTTGATTTAGATGAACATGGATTAAAAATGTTGTTAATTTAAATTCTCGTGTGTGTTTGTGTTTGGATGTTTTGCTTATCTAGATTCTAACAGCTAAGATTTGCTTATATGATAATAGTGATGTGATTTTATTTGTAGTTACGTTTGAGATCCATAGGTTTGTTTCTTTGTGTTTCTTTGTTTTTGAACTTGATTCATGAATTGGTTTCACATTAGCCCAAGAGGTTTGCTTAAATGTGTATAGTTAAATGTGCTATTCTTAGATATTTAGCCTGAGAAGAGATTGTGTCTAAAAATATCTCAAAATTTTATCAATGCCTAAATCAAGAGAGCTTGTGCTACAATTTTGCTTCATCCATTTTTAGTTGTGTCTATGTGAGAGTCCTTTTACCCCTATAGATGTAAGTTTCATCTTCATATGAGCAATTGAGATCCTTCATCTCTCAATCTCAAATAATCTCTGCACTCCAATTCAAGAAGGTAGCAAAAATAGTACACCACATTCAGTGTTGCTTGGTCTCCGAAATTTCCTTATAACCACCTTTGAATTCTAAAGTTTCAAAATAAAATACATTTGTGTGGTTTTTGCTAGTTGAGGTCTAAGTAGTGGTTAAACTCCAGGGAATCTCCCAAGAAATAGCTAGTATCCTTTTTATCAATTCTATTGATGTGACAATGTGGATGTTCATGTTCCTCACCTCTACGACATTAAAATGATAGAGCCATTAGCAGTGGTTTACTAGACACTTGTAGTTAGTTTTTGTGCAGCCTTTTTTAAAATAACATGTCATACGAGTCCCTCTCAATGAGTGGGGAGTATTATCTAGTATTGTAATATGTTGGTCATGGTCATGATCGAAGTTAACTTACACTAAGTAATCAAGTACTCAATTCAATATAGATTGTCTCTTTGTTTTTCTTGTAAAAATACTCACTCTCACCCTCCCCTCAAATGTCAATGATGAGTCAAATCATCAATAAATGCAAAAGACAACCACAAGGTTATAGAGAACCAAGAGTTGCAAGCATGGTGACACAACATCTATGAGGACATGTCATGACTCATGAGTTGTCAAGTATTTTGGAACCAAAAATTTAGTATGCGAAAGAAAGGTTTGGCCTAATAAGCGAAACAAAAATGAGAATGGCATACTGTAATGAATCCCCTTCATTGTCACCTACTTTAATTAATCGATTCCTTTGACAACATTCTATATCACTTGCACATACATATCTCTCATGTAAGTTTTTACCACCTTGGGCCTCATGTCTAATAGTTTCGTTAAGACTTGCATTTTTCTCTTAGTGCAACTTGTTCTAGTAAATGTGTAATTTGAGTAGCCACTACTGAAAAGATATATTTAATTCTAATATTAAAGGAATCATGTATACTTTTGAAGCCGGTTAAAGTGTTTGGTTGGTAGGGTTCCTATTAAGTGTTGGATGGAGTATCCTATCAATGTTGGCATCAATGAATTTGCTCATTTGGTGGTGACCACATGATGGTCTTCCAATACATTTATTTCGATGTGCTCTAAAAGTTAGTTGACATTATAAGGGTAGTGTGTGGAATGCATATGAAAGATTTTGCGTCGTACATAATGTATTCATTTGTGGTGGCCATATTATTCCCTCCCATTACATTTAAGTTGATGTGGTCTATTAGGGCATTAACCCTCCTCATCAATATTGAAGCATCCTACTAATGTCTTCATAAACGTAATAGGAACAAAATGTAAACATAGTAACATGTGCCACTTTCATGACGAAATAAGCAACCGTATTTGGAAGTTAGAATGGACTTAACAAATATAATTGGCGTTCAAATACAAAATATCATATCTAATTTATTAATGTGAACTGCAATCTAACTAACAATGTAACCATTAGCCTTCTTACCGGCACTCACACACGCACATGTGCACGGACTTACTCTTGAAAAAGTTTTATGAAAAAAGAAGCTTTTCTTTGAAGTCCGTCATCCCATACATTCATAAGGGCAAGTCATTAATCCCACAATGTCTTTAACTGGAAAGTATGTACTTCCAAGAATCCACCCTACTAATTGTACAATTACCACATATTCGGGACTCAAGGCACTTGCAATGGCATTTTATGGCAATGGAGTCGAGATATGTGCAAGACACTTTTGTCTAAAGTTGAGTTTGGGTAATTTTATAACCATTAGTTTTTCCTTTGTTTTAAAAGCATAATAATGTGTTTGGTCATAACATGTGGTCACACAAGAAGTGGCTTGCTTTAATGACAACTTACTTCGCACATTGTCTAAAAATTATTTCATTTTGTATAATATATGTGGTTTTCTAAACCAAGCAATGGTTCCCATTTACTACCCTTCAAAGTAAAGAAAGAACCATTCTTGTTCGAGGACATTATCGTGACGTTCGAGAATGATTCAATGATTCATGGATTAAAAAGAAACCTCGAAGAAAGGTTTGGAGTCAATTCTTTCGAGCTCGTATAAAATTTGATGCATTACAAATTTTTAAATAAATAGATTTTCCATGTTAAATATCAAAATATCAAAAAGTAAACATATCATCAAAATCATAAGCTCTATAAAAATCAGAAGCCGGCACAATTGTGGAATGGCAACTAGAGTGTAATTACATGTTTAAATTTTACAAAATAAAAAACAGAAAAATAAGATCATGAATTTTATTGATAAAATTTGTATTCATTTACATGTGTTTTCAAACGCATTTTATATAGCACCAACATGGATTTTTCTGTTCCATGCCCAAAGTTGAGTGTCTTAGCTTACAACCATGTTAATGTATAATAAACCCAAAATTAAAACTCCTCTCTTTGGAACTTGCAAACCCCTCTCTAATCTATAATATGTCAAAACGAGTACACAGGTGTATTAATTGTTTCAAGAAAAGTCTTGTACTTATTTCGTTTTTAAATACATATCCCTTTTGTATTGTTAAGTCCTTCAATGGTTCCCACTTCCATCTAAGCTTATCACCACCATTAAAACACTTTCGCTTTCCCACTATAAATGACAAATTTACTAATAGCAGTTATTAGCCTTGCTCTTTGGATGGTGACACATATAAGAATGAAGCAATAAGGCAAACATTAAACCAAGTTTCTGTTTAAGAATTGATTTTGCAAAAAGACACGTATAATTCACAGTTGTAATCTTTCATTTGATAGCTCTCACTTGACTGATTTTGCAACGACTTTGACATGCATAATTCATAGTAGTAATCTTTCATTTGCTAGCTCTCTATTCAACTTTTAAGTAATACCAGTTCTTAAAAAAAATTATAATTATTCAAAGCTTCCTGGACAATTCACTGTTGTAAACAGAACTTTTCACACTTCCTAAGTTGTACATACTGAATCATCCTACATAAAAGAATTCAATATGTACCACAAAAATTCAATGTGGTAAATGCTACATAATTAATATTGAATTCATACATGTTAACGTATCCTAGAGGCTAGGATACAATGTTCCAAAAGATGCAATTGTTGTAATTAAGTATCACGTTGCTTACCTACCTATATGTTATGAGTAATGGTTGAATTTAAGAGAAGTCCAACACAGGTAATAGTAGAATTCAAGAGATGTTTTAATGCCTCACTAAAGTCTCTCCTTGATGAAAAGGTGGAGCTTTATAGGTAGCAGTAGAATTTAAGCACACAGGTGGAGCTTTATAGGAAACAGTAGAATTTTAGCGCACGATACTGGAAGATGATACTTCACTGAACTTCTTAGGCAAACTTATAATTTGTCTTGCATGAGTTATTCTGCAATTTTCTTGTGGCAAAATTGTTTGAAGTATAGAATTGAATTATACACACAACAATTGACATAAACATTGAAATGTAGAGATCTAAACAAATACAACAAAGAAACATTCTGATATCTTGACTGACAAGGCATGCAAGTTTCACCTTCAATGAAACTTGATGGCTGAACACAATAACTGACTACACCCGACTGTCAACTTTTTCAGCAAGCATACAAATCTATTTTTCTCAAAGATGGCATGAATCAAAATTTAAACAAAACTCATAACCTCACCCAGATAATGCTCAAGAATGAAAAATAGAGAACAGAATCCAAAGTGAGGGAAAGTCCTTTCCAGCTCCTATCGCCGTAAGTGGAAATTAACAATAGCAGGCTGCATATATGCTTGCTGAATTGTAATAGCAAATGGGAAAATAGGATGAAAGAAGAAGGATGCTAATCTCCTACTTGGCACATCACCAGGTCCAAATTCATTACCTGCATTTAGAAAATTTGATTCATATAATTAATGCAAATTTCCAGAAGCATCATAAAACATTGGAAGGCAAGGCAAAAGTACTGTACCTGGATTAATCTTGAACTTCAACACATTTGGTTTGCGTCTCGATATAAATTTTATTGGAGGCTCTAGGCATGGTCTACATTGATCTGCTGCAGAAATAAGCTGTGCCATGATAACATGGAAATCAATAAAAACATACCACCTTTACTATACAATAGCGTGCTTATGATTAAAACATTTTACAGCATCAAATCATGCATCGCTGAAGTTCTTAATTGCTTGATTTTTGTTAACATGTTATTGACCCTTCATAATAGTGGTCTTCATGTACGTCTTCACAGACATGAATAAGGTCTAGAATTTGGGAGGTTCGTGTAAAAAAAAGAAAACTGAGACACAAATAAGTCATCAAATCATGTTTGCTCTAGAGTTCACTTTCCTTTGTAGTAGTAGTCTTCATGTATGTCTTCACAGACAAGAGTATGCCTTGCAAAGGTAATAAATCAACAGCATGCAAATGGCATCTACAGTACAAAGAATTTGGCATCAACAAATTTCCATGTGCACCATTGCAACCTGCAGGTAACCATCCTTGACTGGCTTCAGTGTCAGTGCTCACCACTGCTAGAAGAAATATTCTGTCGTTTTGCAAGTTTAATCTGTTCATATTTGAAATACCCAAAATCTGAATGCATGAACACTACAGAAGGTACAAAACATGACAAAGGAAAGTAGACTATATAGTCTATAGCAAACATGGTTTGATGGCTTATTCGTGTCTCAGTTTTCTTTTATTACATGAGCCCCTAAAATACCAGACCTCATTCCATTGTCTACATACCTACCAGTTCAGTTGTCATTGGTTGCAACTCTAATTTTGTAAACATCATATCGCATTTTACACAGCACAGACTTGGTCACACTTTGAGCTGTCAATAGGTTTTAGGCATGTTGATGTTTGTGTGCAGGTACACGAGATCTGAAAATGCATGAATCCTTGCAATTGAGGAAAGTTAGTGTCATCAAATAGCAGGGAGACAATCTCCACATCAGCAGATGGATGTCTACCTACATCAGGGAGATCATGCCCATCTTTAGAGGACAAATGTTCCGCTGACAATGGCAGTACTAGGACTAATACGGTTTCAAGCTTGAGATCAATGGTCATGTGTGGACAGAATGACATCAAAATTCATGGTACGAGGAAAGACCTCTTGCTGTACCAGGAAACTAAATTGAAGTAAGAACCACATCAAAACTTTTGTTACAGCAATAGAAAGTACAAAAGCCCTCATGTCAAAAAGGAGTATTTGGAATAACCTTGGATTTTTGCAGCCATAGCAGGGTTTTTATAGAGCAGCCAACAAGGCCATAGGAGAGTTGATCTGTTAAGAGTAGCTTTTCCGGATGTAAAAGAACAGTTTAAGACAAACAAGGATTGAAGGGCTTAAATGTAACTAACCTTAACATCCTCATATTTGGATGTATTGGAGATAGTGTGGTAAAGACCCTAATAGTTTTTGCTGGGGGTAATTTCAATGCATCCAGCAGCAAAAGATGAATCAAATATGTAGAGATGGCACAGCTTACGTTGATTCATACATGCAAACACTCTGATGTATGAAACCAAGGGAAAAATCCAGGACGACACCAGGGCAAAGGAGCAAGCAAACCAGTAGTGTGATCAAAGGAGATGCTGATAGCCAACAACTTTATCAGTGTTGGCATGGATGACTGGATGATATCATCAGTTGTGTAAAATAACCAGCATGGAGAAACAGCAGTACATCTATGAAGGTTCCTGACAGTGCAAATTATTGCCCATTTCTCGTGTATACCAGCAGTAGTGAGTGCCATACTGCATATTTTATACAGGAGTAGCAATCAGAAACAGTTTGGGTTGAGCCAAAACCGAACCATGAAACCTTGGATTAATAGCTTAAATGGTTGGTTCTGTTCGGTTTTTGGTTCCAAATTTGGAAAACTCTTTCATTTGGACTGGTTAGGCTTGGGGGTTCATGGTTTGGTTTGATTCAGATTAAATTGTATTGGTTTTATGGTTTACAATTTATCAAAAGCTTGAAAATGTGGCTTAAACGGCTTATAGAGTCAATTTTATTATACAAATTAATATAAAAAACCCTAACATATTTTTAGGTTGATGATACTCAATATTTATGTTTAAGTTTGACAATCTCTTAAATGGTTTGCTTTACGCTTTTGAGGATCTTTTAAATGGTTCAGATTAAACAGTTCCATGGGTTGCTTTTATCTTTCATTTCTTTTCAACAGATTCAGTTTGAGACTCCCAAACCGACTTGAGCCAAACTGAAGCATTGCTGATTGCTATATTAGGAGACTGATATCATTATTCACCATTCATAGATAGAATAGGTGACACTGGCGCAGCAAAGTCTACAGGATTGCTTTCATGATGGATGTTTGCGTAGCATGGAATGGATTTCCCGCAGATATGTCAACATCACCATATGGGTTGAAGATGAATAGACTGCTACATTCCACAGAAATGACCGTGATAAGGCAATTATAGCACATAGACAGGGGAAAGAAATAATTAATGGACTAAGATGTCAGTGAGGATGGTTGAAAAAAGCACTATCAAGAAGAACGCTGAAAACTACTGGTGATAAACAATATTGGGCACTCAAAGCTATGTCTACAACCAATGACAGTCAGCTCCTAACACAAAGTTGAAAGAAAATTTACAGTGGTTCCTGTCATCATTTTCAAATCTGTAACATCTTATGCATATCAGGATTAAGAATGAAGTGTTATACACTTCATTTAGAGTTTTTATAATCACAATATTGTTTATCAAGAAGAACACTGAAAACTACAGGTGATAAACAATATTGGGCACCCAAGCTATGTCTACCAACAATGATAGCCAGCTCCTAATGCCAAGTTGAAAGAAAATTTGCAGTGGTTCCTGTCATCATTTTCAAATCTGTGACATCTCATGCATATCAGAATTAAGAATGAAGTGTTATAAGCACTTCAATTAGAGTTTTTAATGTTATAATAGAATTCTTCCAATACCGGGTTGTTATACAAAATTGTTACAATCAGCCTATACACAATTAAGTCTGTTACTTCCTCAAACCAAAATGCTTTATTTCAAATAACACAATATAAATACGTGATGGCCCACAATCTTCTCAGATAACAAGATTAGTAATAAAACTGAGCTATTAACGTTGCATACCTTTTCATCAAATTGGAAAAGAGATTGGTCAAAATATGCTGCTGGACTAAGTGACTGTGAGTTACAAGGAAGGGATCTCTTGATAACCTGCAACATACCATTATTCTTTGAGTGAATTAACATTCCAGACTTAGTGAACTAGTCAATTTGCTGTAAACTTTCAAACAGGAAAGTCAATACAATTCATTCAGAACAAATGTTGTCAGTTCTGTGATGTTATTGTGATCCAGTATCAATTCAAAACTCAACAGTGTACCTGAGCAGAGCTATTGGACTTTGTATTGTTACAAACAGTTTTCTGTTTTCTGAACTGTTGTCTTGCAAAAATATTATTTGAATATGAAGAGATAAATCTCATGTACAATGGATACGAGGGCGCAATTCGAAAATGATCATGATAGTTCTCAAATAGTTGCAGAAGCTCTTCATAGGAGTTCTGCACCACAAAACTAAAGTAGGATGTAATATGTCCTTCCAAGAAACACATGCTATCATTGAAGAACTATGTACCCCCAAAGCAATGCAAACAGATGCAAGTACAGTACCTGGAAACCAACTATCTCTGTTGATTCAATATTGTACACAGCAAAGAATACAGTTTGATGAGAAACATCCAAGTTTTGTGAAATCTGAAATGTGGCACAATTCCGTGTAGTTTTTGTGTTAAAAAACTGCAGTAGAGAAATCAGCAGAAAAATATACACCTCCTAATGCCAACAATAGAATGCTATCATTTCAGTTAATGATGGAAGCACCTACCACACCATCTAAGCTCCCAAACTTGATCATCAAGTGACATCTATCCAAAAACTGCACCTGTCAGCCGAACATAAAGTGGGAGTTTCGTAAAGCAATGTCTAAAACTGATTATCAACCTGTATGTGTGCATTCATGCTCTCTCTCTCTCTCTCCTTCGTTTCCCTGTGCTTGTTTTTACTTTTTCTTTTCACCTTTTTTTGGGTGGGGACATCTGGTGTATGAGTATTTCCTTCCAATAACCAAATCTCCCATTACCTTCCACATGACGAGATCCACATAGTGTTGGAAGTTGTAGTAAAAGCGTTTCAGCTTATTTGCTTTCTGTGTGCACAAAGATGAATTAAACATATAATCAACTAGCTGATGGTTTAGAATAGTCCTGGAGAATAAACCATCACATCGAAACAAGTTTTAGACTCACAATAACAGGATCAGTGTCTTGGACTTCAATGCTACGGAATACATAAGATAGCAACCGTTGCTTCAACCCACCCAACAAGTGATCCCTTGTCTCACTGCGTAAGTTATCTTGGGGAGAGGCTGTAACTGCTGTTGTGGATCTACCTGGCACTGTATGTAGCATATTTGAATCCATCAAATTTGGACTCAGGTTTCCATCAGATGTTCCTGTTGAAACACATAAATCGATGAGTGAAAAAACAATGAATTTAATTCCATTCGTTTACAATAGAAGACTGAACACCTCTAATCAAAATGATTAAACTTAAACTGATGTTCAGTAAATCACAGCTCGATCTTGCCTTCAAGAATATTGTCACTAGTAAATCTAATAATTCGATACGTAAAACTAATTATTCTCTAGGAAAAAATTCAAAATACCACTAGGTTAATCTAAATTACCAGAGGTATTTTGGTAAAGATTTAGGGGAATTCTGGTCATCTATATTAAAGTTAAGGGTGTTATAGTGTTTTCCCTTATTTTCTATTCAGACAAAATTAGAAAAATGCATTAGTTACTGCTGTAACAATTCATAAGATCCCAAAAATATTCAGTAGTGTGTCACGATAAGGAAGTTGTTTATTTCAGATCCCAAAGCATTAATCCACACCTGGAACATTTGGATTATAATCATGTGAATCGTTGAGCGTCTCAGTTAAGCCCACTCCGTTCATATGCCGCATTTCATAATCCTCGTGGCTTGACTGATCTCCAGTAGCAAAATTACTTGACAGAGAATCTATATTGCCTTTTGCAGATAAGAAACTTTTTATTTTATGTGAATTGTTGAGTTGAACTTGAAACAAAGACTCCTCCTGTTCAATTATGATCCCATATTTTATTTCACATCAGTTAGTTAATTATTCATTATTATTTCCCATTATTAAGTAGTTTGTTAAAAAAACAACTAGAAACGAAGATATAGACCAAGCTGATATATAATGTCAAATATATATATATAATACAGAATTCCAGCAAAACTTCCATCATGAATGTCATTCACGTTAACATGGGCCAACATTTGCTATTATTCATACGTGAATTGCCAATGTCTGTGATTGGTTGCATTACCATTCTAAACAATTTCATAAATTTCAGAGTAAATGAAAGTGGAACATTCCATTAACATCTAGTAGAGGCCAGTTTATCTTATAAAAGTAATATGTTATATTCCATATCTCCATAATATAATGAGATGAGAGTTATTAGTTATATGTTTACCCCTAGGCCATTATTCAAGCATGTTTAGAATTTCGGTATGTGAAACCAGTACTCTAGCCTGTGAATTGGATAAACTGACTTATGGTGATGACATGTGGCATTGTGGGATGGTGCTGTTAAAAGTTGAAGTGGAAGGTATGAACCAAGTAATACTTATTCATGTGGGCATTAAGATAAAAAACTTGCATCTTATCATAGGAGAGGTATGTTAATGTAACTTAATAGGGTGGAAAGCCATCAGTTATCTGCACTTATAGTTCCCAATATGTGAGGAGGTCTATCCCAATTCTCTCAAGTTTGGGTGTTCACAAGCTCTACTGAGGTGGGTTTATCATGGAAGAAAGTTTATTATCTCCAATTTCTAGGTAATATCCAATGTTCACAAGTTCTACCCAGAAGACTCCATAATTCAGGACTTGTAAGCTCTATGAAGTTTGCTTGGTCATGGAAGACATAGTTTTTTTTTAAATGTCTTGGTAAGCTGAACATCTGCTTGTATACCTTTCTGTTGTCTGTCTCACTGCACATCATAGAAAAGGTCAAATGAAATCAGTTGTCAATGCATGAAAATGGTCACTATGGAAGGCTATCAAATGTCAATATCTAAAAATGGTCTCTATTGAAATTTGAAAGCCATTAGGCCTCAATATCTGAAGGAGGTATCAGTAGAAAGCCATCTTTATTTCCAGAGGATTCCAAATTCCTGTACCTTATAGTATGGGAGCCGTCCAGCTCTAATCTGCTTAGTCTCCTATTCATTCCTCTCTCAACTCATGTGTTAAATCTTTTTTTGACACTGTTTTACACATGAAAGATGGAAACCCCACTTAATGGAATAGAGGGATTAGACAAGACGCCATTATTATGGATGGCTACCTAAGCACCAGAATGTAGAGGGTGGATGGCCTCCATAGTGAAGGTCGCTGTAAAGAGCGTGCTGATGAGAAATGCAATGGCATGGCCGCTCATTTACATATGATAAGAATCAGGCAAGAGATAATTATTCCCAACACCACCAATGAGATACAGCTAATAATAAATGACATTACACCTACTGGCAAAGGATTGACCAAACCTAATCATTCCCATGATTTATAAGGTGGCCAGCCCACAAAGAAAGAAACAAATTGGGATTTAGCATATGAGAATCAGTTGGAAATAAATAGGTCTAGCATCCATGCTACATTTGAATAGTGGCAAGAAAGTTCAGCCTTTGAAAAATTATTCAATAAAGAACCTAAAGCAAATCACAAGT
>NW_028231139.1:0-17208 GCF_043228905.1 Azolla caroliniana | reverse complement strand
ATTTCTTGCTTTCTCCAATTGATTTTGGGGTTTTCTAGTTCGAACCATGACAACCCTAGAACAATTGCATGTTCAAGACCACTAATTGTGTTAAAGGATATTACACATGCCAAATTATCTAGCACAATACGAACTGCCTCTGATTCTTCTTCTATATTTATAGAAGCAATGGGGTGTCCATCAATGACTACTACAAAAGTTGGGCAAAGAAGTTTTCTTAGAGTTACCAAATGAAGTCAAGCAAAATTTCTGTCCATGAAGCAAGAATTAGCCCTAATATCTAAGAGTGTTGGAACATAAACTTGATGATTACTTCTTGTACTAACTTCCACTTGTGTTGAGAACACCCTACTAACTTGCGTACAAGAAATGGAAAAACTAATGGGTTGCACAAATCTAGTGTTGTTCCAACCAAACAACTACTATTTTGGCTAGACTTAATCATTTAATTTATCATCTAGTTGACTTAGGCCCTCAAATTTATTTGAAAAGCTTGGATCACCAAGATTGTTAGATATCCCTAATGAAAGTTTATCAATAGTAGCAACTTGGTTTACTTGACGTCTGGGCCTATGGGGAAAATTTACTATAATATGCCATGGGCACCACAATATAAAGATAGGCTTGCGGTTTGCTCAACTACATTGCTTTTCCTCTTCTGACAATGGTCTGTGACGATGTATTGCATTGGTTTCCATTGGTGTCAAAGCATTTGTAGAAAATGTAACATATGATTTTGTAAAGAATCAAATGGATTATGTGCAACGGAAGAACTGTGTGTGTGTGTAGAGAGAGAGAGAGAGAGAGAGAGAGAGAGAGAGAGAGAGAGAGAGAGAGAGAGAGAGAGAGAGAGAGAGAAAGATAGATAGATAGATTATATTATCGTCTTCGGAGGTCAAATATGACCTATGAGACAAAAAAATATTACATTTCACATGATACGTGTGAAAGTGAGTAGTGACTCTCGATGTTCAAGAACTTTACCAATGAATGTTGCAATCGAGAGTGCACATTGTGGTTGTGAGAGGAATTCATGCAAATATTGGGCTCGGTCGAAGAGATGTGGAAAGCATGGTCGAATATGATCAAAGGCAGAACATTGTATCGAAGTGTGATACTCAGACTCGCAAACTTGTTTAGGGCAAAGTGTTCATAGCCGACCACTCTCATCACTTGTGCCCCAACGCCCGGTTTCACATCGCAATGCATGTGAGCTAAGTCGCATGGAAGCAATGGTTCGAATGGCAGATAACGATATGGGCTCTAACATGTATCGATGTGTACGATTTCCTCATTCCGCAAAGAATATGGTTTTGTAGTTAGGTGCAACATGTGTAGTAAGAGAGAGATAGATAGATAGATAGATTAGAGAGAGAGAGAGAGAGAGAGAGAGAGAGAGAGAGAGAGAGAGAGAGAGAGAGAGAACTCGCGATTACAGAAAAACCAGAAAATTGTATTACAAGGAAACAAGAATGGCCAACGGTTATAAAGAAAGGGAGAAGGTGCTTATGTAGTCACCTTCTCTCTAGGTTCTCTAAGTAGAGTCGTGTCTTGGGAAAGAGGTCGAGTCTTAACTACTTAAAGAATATGTGTCATAGGACATTAACTTCTATGACACACTAGTTACTATACAAGGAGGTGGAGTGTTCACACACTTGAGTATTTTTAGAGTGTGTTCCCACACACGGGAAGTTGAGTTTGATTCTCAACACACCCCTTCAAACACAACTTCCGATTGTCGAATGGTTGGTTCGGGTTGGTCTTCGGGTCGGCTTTGAGTCAACTCCGTCTTCGGCTTCGAATGACTGGCTACTCCTTACTCCCCCTCAAGCTCGATTGGTCAACGGTCGAAAGACCCAGGTTCGTCATGAACTGCCGCAACTTTTTGATTCCCAGGGCCTTGGTGAAGATGTCGATTGTCTATAGGTTCGTGTTGATGTGTTGCAGGTCAACATCCCCAACTAGAACACGCCCTCGGATGAAGCGATAGTGCACTTCAATGTGCTTGGTCCAACCATGGAAGATTCGATTTTGAGCTTGGTGAATGTTGCTCATATTGTCGCAGTAGATGAGAATAGGATCCTTTATGGGAACACCCACATGCGGCTATGGCCATGCCCCTGTATTCTTCTTCGGTGCTCGACAATGCTATTGTCGACTGTTTTTTGCTGCTCTAGGAGATGGCTCCCCTGCCGAGGGAGAAGACGAATCTTGAGGTTGATCGTCTATTGATCTGTGTACCCTTCGAGTTGTGTCGGTGTGGCCGATTTGTAGAGGATGCTAAAATCCATGGTTCTAGTCACACACCTTAGCACTTTCTTAGCACAGTCGAGATGGATGTGTCACAAAGTTTGCATGAACTAGTTAAGGAGGATGACCAAGTAACTCAGGTCGGGTCGGGTAATTGTGAGGTAGATGAGGCTTCTGACTAACTGTCAATAGAGCGTCAGCTCACACTCTCTTGTGTTGAAGTCGGCATCTAGCTTTAGGTTGCAATTGAGAGGGGTAGTGACAGGCTTACACTATGTCATCCCAAACTTGTAAAGAAGATTGAGGATATAGTGCCTTTGAGAAAGCATGATGTCGTCCGGAGTCAAAATTACTTCTATTCCTAGAAAGTATTGAAGCTTCTTCATGTCTTTCATTTCGAATCAACTAGAGAGGAGCTTGTTGATGTGCACAATGTCTACTAAATGCTCTCATCCTATGACCAAGTCATCCACGTAAATGATGATAAATACCTGTCCTCGAGAGTCGCTCTAGATGAATAGAGAGTTGTCAGAGTTGGACATATTGAAGCCGATTTGATGAAGATATTGGGTTATCTTCAAGTACCATGCTCTCGATACCTGCTTGAGACCGTATAGAGGCTTTTTCAGTCAGCAGACATCAGTCGGATGCGTAGCTAACACGAATCCGAGTGGTTGCACCATGTACACCTCCTCGTCTAACTAGCCTTGTAGGAAGGCATTCTTTTCGTCCATTTGGTGGAGGTGCCACCCTTTTGCTGGTGCAAGTGTAATCACGGTTTAGATTGTTGTCATCTTTGCCACTGGGGCAAAGTTCTCTTTGCAATCGACACCATGCGTCTATGAGTAGCCCTTTGCCACAAGTTGGGCCTTGTACCGATTGACAGTGTTGTCGGCGTTGTGCTTCACTTTGAAGATCCACTAGCATCCAATTGCCTTTTGGTGGTGTGAAGAAGGGACGAGATCCCATGTCTCTTTCCTTGAGAGTGCTCGCATCTCCTCATTCATCTAGGGTCCTTCGCGGCTTAGGGAAGGGTTTCCAGTTCTCAAATTGACGCCACCTTCATCATGAATGCATAATGATATGCCATGTAGTCGTTGTAGCCGAATTAGATGACCACATTCTTCTCTCAGGTGGATTGTTGTGGTTCTCCTGGTGTCCTCATGATGGGCACATCCAGTCCACCATGCTCACTCTCGGGTGAGTGGTTCGATTCGTTTCCATCTGAGTCTTCGTACTCAGGCATCTTGGCCTTTCCTTTTTCTTGTTTCGGACTAGGCCACAACATGCTTTGGCCGCTTGGAGACTCTTGTGGCCCACTCAACCTAGTTGAGATTGGACTTCCCTCTAATGTGGGCCTTGGTCAATCCTCCTCCTCTATGTATGTGTCGAACTCGGTTTCGAATGTGTCGGATGGAGCTAATTCGACTGTATACCAGGATGTTGATTCGTCGATTACTACATCCCTACTCACTCGTACCTTCTTGGTGGAAGGTTTGAAGCCCTTATACCCTTTTTGCTCGAGTGAGTATCCTACGAGTATACATTTCTCCGACTTTGGATCGAGCGTCGGCCGCTTCTCGTCAGGAATATGTACATATGCTATAGAACCGAATATCTTGACGTGGGATAGATCCAGTTTCTTCCCATAGAATTTTTCGCAAGGGGTAATATCGTGCACCCCTGATGTTGTTGTGCAACGGTTCATAAGATAGATGGTTGTTTTCACCACTTTAGCCCAATATGATTTTGGCAAATGTTTCTCGTTCATCATTGCCCTTGCCACCTCAAGTATGTGCCGGTTATTGTGTTTGTCTACTTTGTTCTACTGAGGTGTGTGTCGGCAAGTTAACTCCCACCGTATTCCTTCTTGTCGAAGGTATGTGGTAAAGGCGTCGAAGAAGTACTCTTTGCCGCCGTCCGATCGGAGGCATCATACATGATGATTAGTTGCCTTTTCGACTTCATTCTTGAATTTCTGGAAGTGCGAGAACACTTCACTCTTCTGGCGCATGGGATAAATCCAGGTATGCCTGGAGAAGTCGTCGATGAATGTTACGTAGTACCGGCAACCACCGAATGTTGCCATCTGGGCTGGTCCCTACACATCTGAATGTATAACATCTAGGATCCCTTTGCTTACGTTCCTCTGCTTTGGGAACGGTTGTCAGTGCTATTTGCCAAATTGACAAGCTTTGCACACGCCTGCACTCTCCTTTTCGGTAAAAGTCATAAGACCGAAGACAACTCCTTTCGACTGCATTCCTTTGAGCTTTTGGAGGTTAACGTGGCCAATTCACTTGTGCCACAACTCTATGTCGGCGTTGGCTCTCTGGCTCTTGGCATACATTGCCGATTTCATCTCGTGAGAGTCGAAGATGAACATCCGACCTTCTCTCCGACCACGAGCGATGAGTCAACCATCTTTTCCGATGAAACATCCTCCATCATTGAAAGGTACTTGCATGCCTTGTTCGACTATCTAGACAACAGAGACTAGGTTCTTAGTTATTGTAGGAACATCCAGAACGTTTTTGATGCAGGTTTGGTTGCCTTCTTCCCCAAATGGGACATTGCCGACGTCCGATGAAACATCCTCCATCATTGAAAGGTACTTGCATGCCTTGTTCGACTATCTAGACAACAGAGACTAGGTTCTTAGTTATTGTAGGAACATCCAGAACGTTTTTGATGCAGGTTTGGTTGCCTTCTTCCCCAAATGGGACATTGCCGACGTGTTGAATGGGGTGAACTGTGTCATCCCCAGTTTCCACATAGCCGGGTCGTTCGGGCTTTCATAGCTCCTTGAACCAATCCTCGTGGCATGTCATGTGATTGGATATGCCCGAATCGACAAACCATACATCTTCTAGTTTGGAGGTGTTGGTCGGGTTGGAGGCTCATCACAAACATTCAGCCACGATTGTCGTAGTCGGAGTTGGAGGCGTAGTTTGTGAGTTGTCGGCTTGTAGAGGCCAACTCACTCTTCTTCTTGTGACAGTCAGCCTCATAGTGGTTGAATTTACCACAATATCTGCATTGGGTGGGATTGTTTTGTAGGTTGGGTCCAGCCTTATTACTCTCCCTTCTTCCGGACGCTTCGCCTCGCGTGTTTGAAGCGTTTTGCGGTAGTAGAAGTTATGTTCTCGGGGTTTCTCTTGGTTGTGTTGGCCTTGGCTGAATCAACCTCTTCTTCCACGACCTTGTCCTCTTCCTCCATTAAAGTTTGAATAGAGCATTTTTCCTTCTTGCGCATTGCTTCTTGTTCGAACATGATTCTCCTCAACTAGCAACATTGACTGGAGATCGAAAAAGGAGGGAGGATTCTCCCTCGCGAGGACTACCGACCAAATGGCTTCGAACCGAGGTGCTAGGTCTCCGAGGAAAATCTGCACTATTTCATCGCCGTCAATGCGAACCGAGAGCATTGCACAGCTCCTTGATCTTCAAGGTGTAGTTGTCGATTGACATGTCCCTCTGTTGTATACCGTTCAACTCTTGACGGAGTTGACACTTCCTTGCGGTCGTGTTGGCCGCGAAAATCTTCTTGAGGTTCCCCCACGCCTCCTTCGGTGTTTTGGGCTCTCGGATGTAGTCGACATGTGATCATGCACGCATGATGGAAGGAAATACAACACACGACTCGCCGGGGACTCGCTGCTTGCTCCAAAGTTGGGTAGTTGGCATGTGTTGGGTTGGGTTGATTTTTGTTTGCTCCTTCGACATAACTCCAATAGCCTTGGCCGACAAGGTATTGGTGCATCTTGTACTCCCAACATGCAAAGTTGTTTCCGTCAAGCTTCTCAGTAGGAAGAGCGCTTCCCATTTGAGTGTTCATTGTCGAACTTCTTCTTCGTCTCCTCTTTGATATGAATTGTGCAGGTTGCTGCTACAATGATCAACCGATTCTTTCCGAACACAGGATTAAGCACAACATACGTAGAGGCGATGGGCTTCGATCACGCAACCACGAGCTCTGATACCATGTAAAGAATCGGATGGATTCTGTGTAGTAGAAGAATTGTGTGTGTGTGTAGAGAGAGAGAGAGAGAGAGAGTGAGAGAGTGACAATGGAGATCAGGTGGTCATGGGTTCAACCCCTACATTCCACAGTGTCATCTAGTGAATTAAGAGATATATAAGAAGTATATAATAGAGAGGTGAGGAAGTGAGGTTTCGAACCCAGAATGCAGTGCTGGTAGTGCTAACAACTTACCACTAGGGTAAGGTAATTACGATAAAAGAGAGAGAGAGAGAGCGAAGAAAAACCAACAAATTGTATTACAAGGAAACAAGAATGGCCAACGGTTATACAGAGAGGGAGAAGGTGCTTACATAGTTACTTTCTCTCTAGGTTCTTTCACTAGAGTCGTCTCTTGGGAAAGAGGTCGAGTCATAACTACTTAAAGAATATGTGTCATAGGACATTAACTTCTATAACACACTAGTTACTATATGAGGAGGTGGAGTGTTCACACACTTGAGTATTTCTAGAGTGTGTTCCCACACATGGGAAGTTGAGTTTGATTCTCAACAGATTCCCTTGGGGATGGTTTTGCTACGATGGATGCATGTACACGAGCTCCAATCTTGTTCTAAACCTCGTTCTAAACGTCGATTATCACATCGTATGGCTTGATTGGTTGCTTCTGTGAGTGATTTTGGTCCTGCTTGAAATGTAAAGAGTAAATATTTTACATCATTACTTAGCCCGAACCAAGATTGTTCTATTAATGCATGGTTGTCCAAGAGAATATTGGTTGCAAGTAGATGAAAATCGACGACATAAGTTAACGTCGGACGATCCCTTTGGCATAGCCTCCATATTTTGTTAATTGGTGTTCTAACACTATCAATATATGCAAAACATGTTTTGAACTCACTTAGAATCAACTCCTCAGAATTATTTAACAAAAGAGATCCGTTTTCCAACAAAGGTGAAAACTAGGCTAATGTTGTACCACTTAGTGATGTGCCTACTAATCTCACTTGTGATGTGTTGGTTGGATATCAAGAAGGATGCATTTGAGTTACTAAATGTATCTGATTGAGGAACCATCTAAACCGTGATCGTATTCCATCAAACTTCATGGGAACACTGATTTTGGGTTCTTTAAGGATTCCTTGATTTCCTGTTCCTTGTTGTAAAGACACAATAGTTGCTTCCAACTATTGTACTTGTAATGTCAACTCCTTGTGTTGAAGTTGCTTCTCTATGGTAATTATTGAAAATCACCCAAATGGTGTTGATTTTCTTTTTTAGGCGCCACAATCTTTCCCTTCTAGCATTGAAGCTCCGAAAGGACGGATTGATATTCTTGTGCACTAACAGAGGTCATTAATACTAGAAGAATGAAAGATAAGAATACGGCAATTCGGCTCAAACTGTCAAGATTGAGAGAGAGAGAGAGTATATGATGGATTGAAAATATACTATAAAAAATAAGAGTATAAAGATAAGAATAGATGTGAGGGCTTAAGTCTGACATTGACCCGAATTGGTTTGAATAGTACAATATAATATTCCTCTATCTCTAGGGCCTTCAAGAGTACTCATGGATTTTCTAGAATGTTCTAGCATATTCTAGAATTGTTCTAGAAAGTTCTACATATGAAAATTAGTAGTTATTTCAATGGTGAGGCTTTGACATGTGTCACAAGTTCAAATACTTTTTGTGTCAATATGCACTTGGTATCATGACACCATAAGCTTATGTGCATACTCTAAGTATTCATTAAAAGCAACTCATAATTTGAGCATAATAAAAGCAAGAAGACCTCATTCTCAATAATAGCACCCTCAATGGCTTCTTCTTGTATAAGGTCATCAACGATGTGTTCAAATTTGTCATTGCATTAAATCATGAGACACAAAGATAGAGATTTGAAAGTGTCGAGGTTGGGATCTAGAAATATTCTAGATAGAGAATTAAGAATAGTGTAATCTTCAATCTTTTGAAAAGGTAAGTATTTATTACATTAAATAGAAAAACATACATATTGTATTAAGCGCATTTCATTTAGAGAAATGTGGAACTCGTGGCATATAGTTTCAAACCGGCATTTGTCAACAAATCTTGGAAAAGGAAAAAGCATGTTTATTAGCTTTTAATATTCGGGTTTTTGTCTCCATAGAGAGTTCGAATATGATCTATAAGACGTCAAGAAACTATTGTTCAATGCATATGTATGCTTGATATACCTTCAGGCATAATACCCATATTATGAGAGAGAGAGAGAGAGAGAGAGAGAGAGAGAGAGACCACCGCCCCTATTCCAATATACTAATAACCTATTAAAGTTCACAAGAAACTTTTCTCAACACAATCCAGGTATCGAGTTTTTAATTGAATATTAACCATTCAACAAAGCCATAAAGATTTCTCACAATTTTTGCAATTCCAATACGACACTCTTTCTTACTTGACAATGATTAAACAATTTCAATGTTTTCTTCTAATGTGTCTTGCCTTGAGCATTAGAGAAGTTCCATTATTCTTGCTCATGCTTTGTTGCACGTCCATGTAATGATTTCAAATATACTTTTGTTTAAACTTTATAGAGAGGTGATAGATAGACTGCGGAACCTCCAAAGTTGAAGGTTAGACAACCTTGGTGATTTTTCAAAAACTTTCAATCATTTACTGGTTGATTTACTACTTCTCGGCATGCAATGACTTTTGTCATTTATTGATTTCTACTACCTTCTCTTGTTTTTCCAATTAATCCTTCAATGTGGGAGTGCGATATCACTATAAACTAAAAGATAGGCTTTGAGAAGTTTTTTCCTTGTCATAGTTCTTTGGTTCCAAATGGGGAATGGAATGTTGTTTTTTTCCCCATATTTTTAGGTAGTACAAATATATTATACCACTCGACTTCATCAAGCTTGTTACACATATGTTGCAAGTGCAACATTGACAGAAATTATATCTTCCTTTGCCATCTTGGTGTTTCTAGGAAACACCATCATAATTGGGGACTTGGCCCTAAAGTCGACAGAGAAAGTGTGCATATGTCAAAGATTTGAAAAAGTATTATACACCATAAAACACTTGTTATGTGTGGACTGTGTAAAGAGAGAAAGTGTATCCAAGTTAAAATTATGAGGTTCCTACATATGTGATATGATCAATATTTGTATTCTACATCAAAGTAATAAAGGTAGTAGAGTAACTAGAGAATGTCTCTTGTTAAGTTGGTAATAGACAATGTTGTTTTTAAACTTATATGAACAACATGAACCAATGTGAAGCGGGAGCATTATGGTTTCACTACCCCAAATCCTAAACTAGGAATGAAACTATATGTGCAAATATTGGCACATTGAAGCAAACCCCAACAATGACGACTTTAATGTTTGTATAGTGTTGTGCCATTGAAGAGGACCTAGAAAACTTGTTTCAATTCACATATCATCTCATTTCTCATGTCTCACAATACTTTTGACGATAATTAAAACATTTCCTTTTCTTCTTCACCTCTCCTCTCATTTCCTTATCTATTTCTCAACAACTTCTTACCTCTTTTGCCACTTTTTCAATGTTTCTCTAAATGCAAGATGACCTCTCTTTCCCTTTCAAGGTCTTGCCCTAGCCCCTATCATATGCTACTCTTAAATGTATCTCTTTGTAGGTACAAAGCATTTATAGTGACAGGTAGCATACAAAACACATTGCTTGGATTTATGCGCATCATTGAAGAGATTTGATGGGAAAGCGAGATAGCCTTTTGATGTTTGCAATTACTCATGATAAAAACATTTGCAGAATAGTTGGCATACAATATATGACTTAGTAATGAGTCATGACACTTGTGATCTTTGTCAAGAAATATGAAAGTAAAATTTGATGATGCATTTAAATAGAAAATATAAACCACTTAAGTAGAAGTACGGAGACAACAACTTTTGATAAGTTTTTACATTAACACCACATCAAATGTCAATTAGGGTTTCATTATAAGATAATGCTAATTATAAGCCTTTGAATCACATATTTATTGTTATTAATGCAATTATCAATGACGTTAAAGCTAATAACACGATTAATAACCTCATTGCTCTTTGGATCCACACATCTCATAATTCCCAACTAATGATGATTTGTTGTTTATAATATTATTGTAGATAATAACTATCAATCAACTACTTATATGATGAGGATAGAAATTGTAAACATTATCAAGAGAAATAATTTATCACGATTATAATATAGTATCAAGGGAGAAATGATAGTGCTACTTGCGCTTCTTTTCCATAAAGTGCAAATGTATTGATGTTTTTGAGTTACAAGATTTCAATATACATGAGTTTGGCAAGGTGGATAATTAGTTCTCTCGTACCATTTGGCTCTTTCATCGACTTTCCATGGTTTATAGCAAAATATATTCAAGGAAAGGCATACAATTCAATTAGACATGTTTTAGTTAAGGGACAAATATGCATAATAAAGTGACCAATGGACATACGTAAGGAACAAGTAGTTAGATAACTTTTACAATTTTAGAAATTAAGTAAGAATACAACTACTCACATTCTTGCTTTTCTAGAATGGTGTAACTTATCTATATTGTAAGGTCTAGGAGGTCCAACTCCATTTAGTATTGCATTTAGTAAATGTGGCGTTACACGTATGACCATACGTAAGGAACGAGTAATGTTTGAAGTGAGACTTTACAAGTAGAAATGTTTTTGTGGCCATCATACCAAGATGCAAAGCATTTAATCGATATAATATATATATATATGTACTATCAATATGGCACATTAATAAATTTAGGTAGTAGAAACTTGTTAGACTTTGGGAACAACAAAATTGTTAGTCACGAATCAAGTGCTAGAACATTGGCTGCCGTTGTGGCCAATGATTCATAGGTCACAAACAGGACCAAGTCTACCTTTTTGAGCATCACAACGTAGAATTCATGTTTGTGTGGGTCATGATTAGTAACACAACCGGATTACTTTTTTGAACATAATGCACACATGTAGGGTATCCAATTTTAGGAAAATGATCGACTTTTGAAATGGGAACTTTGGCAATGAGCACGACCAAGATGATGCAATGGCCGGTTACAAACATGATAAAAATGCGAAAGAATTCTTTGTTATCGACTAATATCATTTGCTTGACATCAACAAGAAGATTTTTTCTTTGGTATTATTCACTTAAATTAGAAGAGAAGTTTTGTATATGAATGAGTCACACCCCCAATCTTTTGTGTTGATTAATGGAAAAAAGTCAAAAAAGTTGCAACCAATAATAAGAAAATGGAGCCAAAGAACCAATTGTATTGCCAAAGCTTAGCATTGAAAATTTCAAATAAATAAATAATTATAAGAATCTAAGATTTACATGGATGTATATATACGTATACATACATACATATATATACAAATATATATGTGTGTGTGTATATAATATTTAGATTTTTTATAAAAAGAACACTATACCCAATGCTATAAAAAGGCACGAAATTGGCTCACATTATTTTTCTTCATAGATTTAGTTCTTATTTTGATCGTCCCAAAGTTTTGGTGCTTGTTTTTTGGGGTGGATGAGAGATGAAAGAGCCCAATTGATTTTTTCTATAAAAAGACTTGCATCCAATGGGTGAACTCATAATAAGTTCATAAATTAAGTATCCTAAGTAGAGATGACAATGGCCTATATGGTGGCCATTTTGATGGGATTAGTTGTTGCAGTAATAGTAGTAGTAATGGATATGCAAGGGCCCCATGCTAATGGGAGATATGATTCACTAAGTTTTTTGCACACTAACACCTATGCAGGAGCCTATGCAATTAACTTATTATATGGACAAGAACCATCATATTATAGGAGTAATGATTTCAATCAAGATGAACATAAGGACAATAATGATGTGATTCATGAAGAGAGCATAATGAGGAAGAATCATGACTCTGACATAATTGGAGATGGTATTAACAATATTTATGCCATGATTAGTAGTAGTAACAATAATGATAGTGACAAGGTCATGACTCAAAAGGAGGACTCAATACTAGAGCCTAATTGTGTGGATCATAATATACTTAAGAAGGTCAATACGTTCAATATAGACATGACTTCGATGCGTAAGGATATGGAGGAGTTGGGATTGGTCGAGTGGATGAGATCCATTCGTAGAGAGATTCACGAGAAGCCTGAACTTGCATACGAGGAATGGGAAACAAGTGCAGTTGTTCGACGTGAGCTTGACCAACTTGGGGTGCACTACCGTTGGCCTGTTGTAGGCACCGGTGTCGTTGCTCACATTGGCACTGGCAATGCCCCCTTTGTAGCCCTTCGAGCCGACATGGACGCCTTACCCATCCAGGTATTTGGCTCGTCTCATTCTTAAGCTAAAACAAGTCTGAATGAACACGACGGATGTTTGTGATGATTTGTATATCACTTGATCTATGCATATTCTTGTCCCCATAAGTCTTAGAAATATAATTAACCTCCTTTAACATGTGTTTTACTATTTTAAAATTTAGTAGTCCTTCAATGCATACATTCTTTGAACAATTCTTTACTATCATACATACATACATTCTTTGAACAATTCCTTTCAAATTTTAATTCATGCATATATGTAACAATTCAAATTGACTTAATTTGGCTTGCTTTGGAAGTTACAAACTCAAACCATAGGAACAAAAACATTACCCCCTAACTTGGTGGTATATCCAAATTAAAACATAGTACAAACCATCCAAGGGATTCTCAAGATTGAACAATTAAAACATGCAAGAGGTCTACCAACCATGGTTAATGGCGATTTGCTTTTTGCTTGAATGAAATTATTGTCGATTGTTAGTTCAAAATACATTTTTGCGTATTTATTTAATATTTAAAAAAGACCACACAAATCCGTAAGCCATAAGGCTTCAAACAAAACCTTGATCCCCCAAGCTAAACCAAACTTTAAATTGAAGTGTTTTCAAAATTTGAACCTTTAACCAAACCAAATTGGATAAAGATTAAGTCTTTCACGTGTGGTTTTGTTACCATTGGAATAAAAATGATAATGCTATCAATATACATGACACATAGTGTTTGTGGATTTGATAGCAAGAAAATGGTTAGTTTTGAGAATGAATACAAGTATGATTACCTTTAGTATTAGGACTTTTTTATCATTTTTTTGAATATCGTTTGCATTATTAAACCACCCAAATCCTATAGTTCCTTCTCTCCATCTATACAAATCATGTGTTGTGTAAGCTTTTACCATTACATCCTTGAACAACTTTTTCAGTATTTAATTCATTGAATAATGTCTTCACTAATTATGTAGACAAGTTTTATATTGGCCACCCATGCCACCCCACGCAACGGTTGTATCCTTGTTTTTATCGTGTTTTTAGTTTTGGAAACCTTGGCATATTTTCAAACTAATCATGGTCACTTTTTAGTTTCTTGAATACCATCTTCTTTAAATTGTACAAGTCTTTTGCATATCAAGAACTCATTGGTTTGTGTTAATCTCCTTGTTAAGCTATGACGTAAGCCTAAGTTCTCCTAGTACAAAGCATGTATATTTTAAACTTTTAATTAAACCTAACAATTTGTTAGACATAAATATTATCCAATATTAAATTTTTACTAGTGTTCTATTTTACCACAGTCTCTTGATAGACCCGAGTTTCTTTTTTTATGTATAATAAAGATGCACTGTCTCCAAAACCCACGTTCACCCAATGGTTTTTCTAATCATGTGATGTTCGGCTTGTTGTGCATCTCTATAGTATTTGAAGGAGAAATTCTACTTTCTAAGCATTTGGATGTGAGGCTAAACTCACGTGATGTTTATGGCAAGAAACTATGAGCATGGTACCATGTATTCTTGTGTTCCCATGTCTTTTTGGTGACTCATAATCGTTTTAACTACAATAAATCGAGACTTGTGCAAGCAACTTTGAGAATTTTAGATTTCCTAAAAGCCTCCATATTGTTTGTTATGAAAAAATCTATATGAGATGTTGAAATGATTCTTTGAAATTGTAGGACCTTGCAACTCTTTGGTATAGCTTGACCAACATGCATTAAAAGTTCCCTTAAATGATCGAAATAAAATGCTTCATTTGACTTCAACACGCATAAACATTTAGAAAAGGACTCCATTTTCATTAGGATATGAGTTAAAGTTAACATGATATTTTTTTATTTTTTTTTCCAAAAAAAAATCTTCTTCCATTAGTTAAGAAAATGTACATAGGATAGTATATAACTTATATGTTATAAGCCATTTTGCAATGGCTACAAGAAAACATCATGTATAAATGAAGCAACAAAGCCTCGTCACAGAATTACTCGACAGACTCCCCTCAACATGAGCCTTAGACAATCCACATTAAGCAAAGACACCCTCCAATCTCTTCACAATTCAACACCTACCTCTATGTTTGGTACCCTAGGAGTGTTCCCTTGGTTTGCATATGTAGGGTGCATGATCTTATGCTAAATCCTGGTCAGTTCCACTTCCATTGTGGTGAATTACCCATTGATAAAAAATGGGAAATTGGAATGGAGTGGGAAAACATATGGAGTATGATGACGACATATTTGTCGAGCGAGGGTGAATCCCCCTTGGCTCTTCTTTTGAACCCAAGTCAATGAAACTTTTCTCTTGGAATGTGTAGGGACTTGGTGGGTCCCATCATCTGCTTGAGAAGTGAATTTTTAGGAAGGAATTTGAAGTTGTTAACTTATGTAGGAAGATTGATCACATTTCATGACTTTAATCCGTTCTAAATAATCTCATCCATTCTCTATATCTTATAGTCCACTTTTAATAGCTTTTCAATAATGACTAGGCACATATACATGTATGTATGACTATAAGTTTGTGTGATTTTGCTCTCTTTGTATCAATATGCGTAGTTCAGTCACATTAACTTTTCACAATGTTTAGGAAGCTGTGGAATGGAAGCACAAAAGTAAAGTTCCTGGAAAAATGCATGCTTGTGGACATGATGCTCATGTTGCAATGCTACTTGGTGCTGCAAATTTGTTGCAAAGACGTGTTGAGAAGCTTCAGGTAAGTTTCATACGAGATGCACATTAGACCTACATCATACATTATTGTTGACATATACATTTGAGTATGTACTAATGAATCTTTGATTGGTTACAAGTAGGGAACTGTTATATTGATCTTTCAACCTGCTGAAGAAGGGGGAGGAGGAGCAAAGAAGATGGTAGAGGAAGGTGCTCTCGGAGAGGCTGAAGCCATTTTTGGTTTGCATGTGACACATGCACAACCAATAGGAGTTGTTGGTGTCAGGCCTGGAGCTAGTTTAGCAGGATGTGGATTCTTTAAAGCTACAATCACTGGTAAAGGAGGACATGCTGCACTTCCCCAATATTCAGTTGATCCTATTGTTGCGACATCCTCTATTGTGTTAAGCTTGCAACATTTGATATCTCGAGAGACTAACCCTTTAGATTCACAGGTTCATATTCTAAGACATCTATAGCAACCTCATAAAATGTTTCTACTTCTTTTCTACTATTTGATAAGAGTCTTTTATCTATTCTATAAAAGTAATTAAGGTAACTTATAAATCAAACTTCCTTATACAAATTTAAAAGAAAGTGGAGTATAATGTGGGTGATACGAGTTAAAAAAAACTTGGTTTGTAAAATATAAAACCAATCTTATTTGATGTTAAGAACACAAAAATGATATGACATACATACATCCGATTTAGACCAACTTTTGATGAGAAATATTTAAAATGTCACAGAAATGTCAAATATCTTCTACTAGGGAAGCAAAAAATGGTATGAAGAACTAATAGAGTAATTAAAAATCCATAAAAAGTAAAGAAATTTCAGCTGCTCTTTCACGTTTTCCAAACTCTAGCATAAAATTTGGTGAATATTCTCGTAATTTCTTACTTCATTGGAAAATTGCATGAATCTTTCAAAAATCTTTTTTATAACCAAAAGTTTTTCATGTGATTACAGGTGGTGTCTGTGACAATGATTGAAGGTGGCACAACTTATAACGTAATTCCTGACACAGTTGTAATTCGTGGTACCTTTAGAGCATTTACACATGAGAACTTGGAAATGTTGAAGGCAAGAATTCAAGAGGTATGTTCCTTGGCATAACATATATAAAAAAAAAAGGAGCAAATTATGTTCTACTATTATGATTCAAATTTGTCTCAATTTGTGACATTATATCATATTAAGCATAATTCCCAATTAAATGTGAATTAATGTCGTGTTAGCTTTTCGATTCAAGGAACATTTTTCATTTTGTTTATTGTTGTGCGTGTTTTTTGATAGTCTCTTTAGGGGGGGTGTAATATTAAAATGAACAACATTTACTTACAAATAACTTCTAAATATAGTTTATCAAGTTCTCTACTTGGTTTTCCCTTTTTTTTTTTCTTTTTTTTTTCAAAAAAAAAAACTCCTTCCATTAGTTATAAAATTTTACAAATGAGACGATTATGTACAAATCCCTAAAGGGACGCGATAGTTCCATCTTATGTGGATGCCCACTGACTCAAGAAAGGGAGAGGACGACCATTGTTGGATGAAGGCTATGCGTTGTCTTTTAACTCCCTCAGAGCCGCCCTTAAGGCCATCATATTGGCTCTTTCGAGTGGCTACAATTTCACTCCATATCTCTTGCAGTAACCTTGTTGGATGGGCGGTTTGGTTGGAGAAGACTCGCCTACATCGTAGTTTCCATAGAATCCAAAGGGTTATTGGGCTGACCAATTCCAACACCTCTTGAGATTTGTCATTAAGAGGAATGGAATGGACATTGCTGCTAGAGGATAAAAGGACCTCTTATGCTTTTATCACCAAAGTCACCCCCTCCTCTTGATGCTCGTATCCGCCAATTGCAGCTTGCCATGATAGCCAACATATATTTCCCCACTTGATTGAACCTTGCACCTGGCATAATTGCAACAAGTGGCCAACC
>NW_028231138.1:0-17253 GCF_043228905.1 Azolla caroliniana | reverse complement strand
CGTTCGTGTGGGTGTAATGCGCGATTGGGGAGACGCACTTGTTCGTAAACACTTACGAGAAATTAGAGAGAGACCACGAGAATAATTTGAACAAGGTTTATGTACTATTTAGAAGCGACGAATACAAGCACGAGGGCGAAGATCGCACTGTTGGAGTAGGCGGGAGGCGGCGACGCCTAGAGCTCTTTCCTCGTCATCGGCCTTGAATTGGCGACGTTGTTGACGTTCGTCCTCTTGTCGTCGAGACATGCGGTGGCGGCGTTCGTCACCCTCTCGTCGCTCACGGCTGCTATCTCTCTCGCGCTCCTCGTCCTCTTCCTCCCAGCTACGGTGTTCCCTTGATTGTTGGCCATGGCGTCGGCCTTCATCATTGCGTCGTTCCTCCTCGTCAGCATACAAGGCATCACGTAGGCGATCGCATCGATCTTCGGCGGGGATTCGTTCGACGTTCCTGCAGCACCGTTCCGAGGGTCTTGAGTATCGAGTGTTTTCGATCCATGGGGAGCGACGTCCTTGTTCACCTTCCTCTCTTTCGGAGCGCTCTTGTAGCTCTCGGATCTGCTTGTCGATGAAATCACCGCACTCTCGCCTCAGTTCCTCGTCACGTGGCTCATCGCGACCACGGCTACGACGTTCCCTTTCCTCTTCGGAGTCTCTCTTGTTGTCTCTGTAGCGGCGCCCCTCCTCAAGGAACCCCTCACGACGTCGCTCGCGCCTCTCGTCATCGCACTCCCCCTCTCGGCGTCGATCGCGCCTCTCCTCGTCAATGTCTCCCTCACGACGTCGATCGCGTCGCTCCTCTTCACGGTCCCGCCCTACAGACCTAGCATTGGCCGCGGTACACGCGGCGAGCATGATCACGGCCATGAGGAATACGGAAGTAAGCTTTGCCATTGCGATTGTCCTTATGATCCCGGTGCTTGTCTCCTAATGGATTGTATTGACATTGCTCCCTCCACCTTTAATATATACACATGGCCATGCAATCAGAGCACATGCATGTCACTCACCACTCCCATTACCATAACGTGTGTGTCCTGCGTACAACTCTTGCCCAAGACCCATACCAACTAGTCCACCCTCCCACACGTCTAGGCTAGTCCTAGGTGTCGTATTGTCACCAGACAATCTGGGCGCAACCTGTAGCGGGTACTCCTCCTCCTCGCGCGAGAGCTTGTCGAGCAACATAACATTTATACATACATAGGTAAATGTGCGCACTCGCGCGTGCGCGTAGGGGTGTGCGGGCACGTGCACATTAAACTAGAACGCGCTAGTGCCGAGACACTAAGCACGCGGAGGCTACTGCGGGACGAGTGGTGGCTCCCGAGTGTGCTACATCGATGAACGTAGATAGACCGGTGTCCGTACTCGCTCGTTCGGACGGACGAGGGGTTGGTAACGACGACGACAAGGAAAGCTAACCGGACTACCACACTAGGAGTGTCCTATCGGGCAAGTGTGGAAGCAAGTTCACATTCGCCGCGTGTACAAGTTGACCTTAGCCTTAGCCGTTGCCGTGGCGTGTGCGGTATGGGTGTCCTGCTTTGATGTTTTTTTTTCCGTTTGGGTGGTTTGCGGTCCCTATAGGCAAATTCTATGCGTTGGTGCTCGTGTTTACGTTCGTGTTGGAGGGACGTTGGTGCTCGTGTTTACGTTCGTGTGGGTGTAATGCGCGATTGGGGAGACGCACTTGTTCGTAAACACTTACGAGAAATTAGAGAGAGACCACGAGAATAATTTGAACAAGGTTTATGTACTATTTAGAAGCGACGAATACAAGCACGAGGGCGAAGATCGCACTGTTGGAGTAGGCGGGAGGCGGCGACGCCTAGAGCTCTTTCCTCGTCATCGGCCTTGAATTGGCGACGTTGTTGACGTTCGTCCTCTTGTCGTCGAGACATGCGGTGGCGGCGTTCGTCACCCTCTCGTCGCTCACGGCTGCTATCTCTCTCGCGCTCCTCGTCCTCTTCCTCCCAGCTACGGTGTTCCCTTGATTGTTGGCCATGGCGTCGGCCTTCATCATTGCGTCGTTCCTCCTCGTCAGCATACAAGGCATCACGTAGGCGATCGCATCGATCTTCGGCGGGGATTCGTTCGACGTTCCTGCAGCACCGTTCCGAGGGTCTTGAGTATCGAGTGTTTTCGATCCATGGGGAGCGACGTCCTTGTTCACCTTCCTCTCTTTCGGAGCGCTCTTGTAGCTCTCGGATCTGCTTGTCGATGAAATCACCGCACTCTCGCCTCAGTTCCTCGTCACGTGGCTCATCGCGACCACGGCTACGACGTTCCCTTTCCTCTTCGGAGTCTCTCTTGTTGTCTCTGTAGCGGCGCCCCTCCTCAAGGAACCCCTCACGACGTCGCTCGCGCCTCTCGTCATCGCACTCCCCCTCTCGGCGTCGATCGCGCCTCTCCTCGTCAATGTCTCCCTCACGACGTCGATCGCGTCGCTCCTCTTCACGGTCCCGCCCTACAGACCTAGCATTGGCCGCGGTACACGCGGCGAGCATGATCACGGCCATGAGGAATACGGAAGTAAGCTTTGCCATTGCGATTGTCCTTATGATCCCGGTGCTTGTCTCCTAATGGATTGTATTGACATTGCTCCCTCCACCTTTAATATATACACATGGCCATGCAATCAGAGCACATGCATGTCACTCACCACTCCCATTACCATAACGTGTGTGTCCTGCGTACAACTCTTGCCCAAGACCCATACCAACTAGTCCACCCTCCCACACGTCTAGGCTAGTCCTAGGTGTCGTATTGTCACCAGACAATCTGGGCGCAACCTGTAGCGGGTACTCCTCCTCCTCGGGCGAGAGCTTGTCGAGCAACATAACATTTATACATACATAGGTAAATGTGCGCACTCGCGCGTGCGCGTAGGGGTGTGCGGGCACGTGCACATTAAACTAGAACGCGCTAGTGCCGAGACACTAAGCACGCGGAGGCTACTGCGGGACGAGTGGTGGCTCCCGAGTGTGCTACATCGATGAACGTAGATAGACCGGTGTCCGTACTCGCTCGTTCGGACGGACGAGGGGTTGGTAACGACGACGACAAGGAAAGCTAACCGGACTACCACACTAGGAGTGTCCTATCGGGCAAGTGTGGAAGCAAGTTCACATTCGCCGCGTGTACAAGTTGACCTTAGCCTTAGCCGTTGCCGTGGCGTGTGCGGTATGGGTGTCCTGCTTTGATGTTTTTTTTTCCGTTTGGGTGGTTTGCGGTCCCTATAGGCAAATTCTATGCGTTGGTGCTCGTGTTTACGTTCGTGTTGGAGGGACGTTGGTGCTCGTGTTTACGTTCGTGTGGGTGTAATGCGCGATTGGGGAGACGCACTTGTTCGTAAACACTTACGAGAAATTAGAGAGAGACCACGAGAATAATTTGAACAAGGTTTATGTACTATTTAGAAGCGACGAATACAAGCACGAGGGCGAAGATCGCACTGTTGGAGTAGGCGGGAGGCGGCGACGCCTAGAGCTCTTTCCTCGTCATCGGCCTTGAATTGGCGACGTTGTTGACGTTCGTCCTCTTGTCGTCGAGACATGCGGTGGCGGCGTTCGTCACCCTCTCGTCGCTCACGGCTGCTATCTCTCTCGCGCTCCTCGTCCTCTTCCTCCCAGCTACGGTGTTCCCTTGATTGTTGGCCATGGCGTCGGCCTTCATCATTGCGTCGTTCCTCCTCGTCAGCATACAAGGCATCACGTAGGCGATCGCATCGATCTTCGGCGGGGATTCGTTCGACGTTCCTGCAGCACCGTTCCGAGGGTCTTGAGTATCGAGTGTTTTCGATCCATGGGGAGCGACGTCCTTGTTCACCTTCCTCTCTTTCGGAGCGCTCTTGTAGCTCTCGGATCTGCTTGTCGATGAAATCACCGCACTCTCGCCTCAGTTCCTCGTCACGTGGCTCATCGCGACCACGGCTACGACGTTCCCTTTCCTCTTCGGAGTCTCTCTTGTTGTCTCTGTAGCGGCGCCCCTCCTCAAGGAACCCCTCACGACGTCGCTCGCGCCTCTCGTCATCGCACTCCCCCTCTCGGCGTCGATCGCGCCTCTCCTCGTCAATGTCTCCCTCACGACGTCGATCGCGTCGCTCCTCTTCACGGTCCCGCCCTACAGACCTAGCATTGGCCGCGGTACACGCGGCGAGCATGATCACGGCCATGAGGAATACGGAAGTAAGCTTTGCCATTGCGATTGTCCTTATGATCCCGGTGCTTGTCTCCTAATGGATTGTATTGACATTGCTCCCTCCACCTTTAATATATACACATGGCCATGCAATCAGAGCACATGCATGTCACTCACCACTCCCATTACCATAACGTGTGTGTCCTGCGTACAACTCTTGCCCAAGACCCATACCAACTAGTCCACCCTCCCACACGTCTAGGCTAGTCCTAGGTGTCGTATTGTCACCAGACAATCTGGGCGCAACCTGTAGCGGGTACTCCTCCTCCTCGCGCGAGAGCTTGTCGAGCAACATAACATTTATACATACATAGGTAAATGTGCGCACTCGCGCGTGCGCGTAGGGGTGTGCGGGCACGTGCACATTAAACTAGAACGCGCTAGTGCCGAGACACTAAGCACGCGGAGGCTACTGCGGGACGAGTGGTGGCTCCCGAGTGTGCTACATCGATGAACGTAGATAGACCGGTGTCCGTACTCGCTCGTTCGGACGGACGAGGGGTTGGTAACGACGACGACAAGGAAAGCTAACCGGACTACCACACTAGGAGTGTCCTATCGGGCAAGTGTGGAAGCAAGTTCACATTCGCCGCGTGTACAAGTTGACCTTAGCCTTAGCCGTTGCCGTGGCGTGTGCGGTATGGGTGTCCTGCTTTGATGTTTTTTTTTCCGTTTGGGTGGTTTGCGGTCCCTATAGGCAAATTCTATGCGTTGGTGCTCGTGTTTACGTTCGTGTTGGAGGGACGTTGGTGCTCGTGTTTACGTTCGTGTGGGTGTAATGCGCGATTGGGGAGACGCACTTGTTCGTAAACACTTACGAGAAATTAGAGAGAGACCACGAGAATAATTTGAACAAGGTTTATGTACTATTTAGAAGCGACGAATACAAGCACGAGGGCGAAGATCGCACTGTTGGAGTAGGCGGGAGGCGGCGACGCCTAGAGCTCTTTCCTCGTCATCGGCCTTGAATTGGCGACGTTGTTGACGTTCGTCCTCTTGTCGTCGAGACATGCGGTGGCGGCGTTCGTCACCCTCTCGTCGCTCACGGCTGCTATCTCTCTCGCGCTCCTCGTCCTCTTCCTCCCAGCTACGGTGTTCCCTTGATTGTTGGCCATGGCGTCGGCCTTCATCATTGCGTCGTTCCTCCTCGTCAGCATACAAGGCATCACGTAGGCGATCGCATCGATCTTCGGCGGGGATTCGTTCGACGTTCCTGCAGCACCGTTCCGAGGGTCTTGAGTATCGAGTGTTTTCGATCCATGGGGAGCGACGTCCTTGTTCACCTTCCTCTCTTTCGGAGCGCTCTTGTAGCTCTCGGATCTGCTTGTCGATGAAATCACCGCACTCTCGCCTCAGTTCCTCGTCACGTGGCTCATCGCGACCACGGCTACGACGTTCCCTTTCCTCTTCGGAGTCTCTCTTGTTGTCTCTGTAGCGGCGCCCCTCCTCAAGGAACCCCTCACGACGTCGCTCGCGCCTCTCGTCATCGCACTCCCCCTCTCGGCGTCGATCGCGCCTCTCCTCGTCAATGTCTCCCTCACGACGTCGATCGCGTCGCTCCTCTTCACGGTCCCGCCCTACAGACCTAGCATTGGCCGCGGTACACGCGGCGAGCATGATCACGGCCATGAGGAATACGGAAGTAAGCTTTGCCATTGCGATTGTCCTTATGATCCCGGTGCTTGTCTCCTAATGGATTGTATTGACATTGCTCCCTCCACCTTTAATATATACACATGGCCATGCAATCAGAGCACATGCATGTCACTCACCACTCCCATTACCATAACGTGTGTGTCCTGCGTACAACTCTTGCCCAAGACCCATACCAACTAGTCCACCCTCCCACACGTCTAGGCTAGTCCTAGGTGTCGTATTGTCACCAGACAATCTGGGCGCAACCTGTAGCGGGTACTCCTCCTCCTCGCGCGAGAGCTTGTCGAGCAACATAACATTTATACATACATAGGTAAATGTGCGCACTCGCGCGTGCGCGTAGGGGTGTGCGGGCACGTGCACATTAAACTAGAACGCTCTAGTGCCGAGACACTAAGCACGCGGAGGCTACTGCGGGACGAGTGGTGGCTCCCGAGTGTGCTACATCGATGAACGTAGATAGACCGGTGTCCGTACTCGCTCGTTCGGACGGACGAGGGGTTGGTAACGACGACGACAAGGAAAGCTAACCGGACTACCACACTAGGAGTGTCCTATCGGGCAAGTGTGGAAGCAAGTTCACATTCGCCGCGTGTACAAGTTGACCTTAGCCTTAGCCGTTGCCGTGGCGTGTGCGGTATGGGTGTCCTGCTTTGATGTTTTTTTTTCCGTTTGGGTGGTTTGCGGTCCCTATAGGCAAATTCTATGCGTTGGTGCTCGTGTTTACGTTCGTGTTGGAGGGACGTTGGTGCTCGTGTTTACGTTCGTGTGGGTGTAATGCGCGATTGGGGAGACGCACTTGTTCGTAAACACTTACGAGAAATTAGAGAGAGACCACGAGAATAATTTGAACAAGGTTTATGTACTATTTAGGAGCGACGAATACAAGCACGAGGGCGAAGATCGCACTGTTGGAGTAGGCGGGAGGCGGCGACGCCTAGAGCTCTTTCCTCGTCATCGGCCTTGAATTGGCGACGTTGTTGACGTTCGTCCTCTTGTCGTCGAGACATGCGGTGGCGGCGTTCGTCACCCTCTCGTCGCTCACGGCTGCTATCTCTCTCGCGCTCCTCGTCCTCTTCCTCCCAGCTACGGTGTTCCCTTGATTGTTGGCCATGGCGTCGGCCTTCATCATTGCGTCGTTCCTCCTCGTCAGCATACAAGGCATCACGTAGGCGATCGCATCGATCTTCGGCGGGGATTCGTTCGACGTTCCTGCAGCACCGTTCCGAGGGTCTTGAGTATCGAGTGTTTTCGATCCATGGGGAGCGACGTCCTTGTTCACCTTCCTCTCTTTCGGAGCGCTCTTGTAGCTCTCGGATCTGCTTGTCGATGAAATCACCGCACTCTCGCCTCAGTTCCTCGTCACGTGGCTCATCGCGACCACGGCTACGACGTTCCCTTTCCTCTTCGGAGTCTCTCTTGTTGTCTCTGTAGCGGCGCCCCTCCTCAAGGAACCCCTCACGACGTCGCTCGCGCCTCTCGTCATCGCACTCCCCCTCTCGGCGTCGATCGCGCCTCTCCTCGTCAATGTCTCCCTCACGACGTCGATCGCGTCGCTCCTCTTCACGGTCCCGCCCTACAGACCTAGCATTGGCCGCGGTACACGCGGCGAGCATGATCACGGCCATGAGGAATACGGAAGTAAGCTTTGCCATTGCGATTGTCCTTATGATCCCGGTGCTTGTCTCCTAATGGATTGTATTGACATTGCTCCCTCCACCTTTAATATATACACATGGCCATGCAATCAGAGCACATGCATGTCACTCACCACTCCCATTACCATAACGTGTGTGTCCTGCGTACAACTCTTGCCCAAGACCCATACCAACTAGTCCACCCTCCCACACGTCTAGGCTAGTCCTAGGTGTCGTATTGTCACCAGACAATCTGGGCGCAACCTGTAGCGGGTACTCCTCCTCCTCGCGCGAGAGCTTGTCGAGCAACATAACATTTATACATACATAGGTAAATGTGCGCACTCGCGCGTGCGCGTAGGGGTGTGCGGGCACGTGCACATTAAACTAGAACGCGCTAGTGCCGAGACACTAAGCACGCGGAGGCTACTGCGGGACGAGTGGTGGCTCCCGAGTGTGCTACATCGATGAACGTAGATAGACCGGTGTCCGTACTCGCTCGTTCGGACGGACGAGGGGTTGGTAACGACGACGACAAGGAAAGCTAACCGGACTACCACACTAGGAGTGTCCTATCGGGCAAGTGTGGAAGCAAGTTCACATTCGCCGCGTGTACAAGTTGACCTTAGCCTTAGCCGTTGCCGTGGCGTGTGCGGTATGGGTGTCCTGCTTTGATGTTTTTTTTTCCGTTTGGGTGGTTTGCGGTCCCTATAGGCAAATTCTATGCGTTGGTGCTCGTGTTTACGTTCGTGTTGGAGGGACGTTGGTGCTCGTGTTTACGTTCGTGTGGGTGTAATGCGCGATTGGGGAGACGCACTTGTTCGTAAACACTTACGAGAAATTAGAGAGAGACCACGAGAATAATTTGAACAAGGTTTATGTACTATTTAGGAGCGACGAATACAAGCACGAGGGCGAAGATCGCACTGTTGGAGTAGGCGGGAGGCGGCGACGCCTAGAGCTCTTTCCTCGTCATCGGCCTTGAATTGGCGACGTTGTTGACGTTCGTCCTCTTGTCGTCGAGACATGCGGTGGCGGCGTTCGTCACCCTCTCGTCGCTCACGGCTGCTATCTCTCTCGCGCTCCTCGTCCTCTTCCTCCCAGCTACGGTGTTCCCTTGATTGTTGGCCATGGCGTCGGCCTTCATCATTGCGTCGTTCCTCCTCGTCAGCATACAAGGCATCACGTAGGCGATCGCATCGATCTTCGGCGGGGATTCGTTCGACGTTCCTGCAGCACCGTTCCGAGGGTCTTGAGTATCGAGTGTTTTCGATCCATGGGGAGCGACGTCCTTGTTCACCTTCCTCTCTTTCGGAGCGCTCTTGTAGCTCTCGGATCTGCTTGTCGATGAAATCACCGCACTCTCGCCTCAGTTCCTCGTCACGTGGCTCATCGCGACCACGGCTACGACGTTCCCTTTCCTCTTCGGAGTCTCTCTTGTTGTCTCTGTAGCGGCGCCCCTCCTCAAGGAACCCCTCACGACGTCGCTCGCGCCTCTCGTCATCGCACTCCCCCTCTCGGCGTCGATCGCGCCTCTCCTCGTCAATGTCTCCCTCACGACGTCGATCGCGTCGCTCCTCTTCACGGTCCCGCCCTACAGACCTAGCATTGGCCGCGGTACACGCGGCGAGCATGATCACGGCCATGAGGAATACGGAAGTAAGCTTTGCCATTGCGATTGTCCTTATGATCCCGGTGCTTGTCTCCTAATGGATTGTATTGACATTGCTCCCTCCACCTTTAATATATACACATGGCCATGCAATCAGAGCACATGCATGTCACTCACCACTCCCATTACCATAACGTGTGTGTCCTGCGTACAACTCTTGCCCAAGACCCATACCAACTAGTCCACCCTCCCACACGTCTAGGCTAGTCCTAGGTGTCGTATTGTCACCAGACAATCTGGGCGCAACCTGTAGCGGGTACTCCTCCTCCTCGCGCGAGAGCTTGTCGAGCAACATAACATTTATACATACATAGGTAAATGTGCGCACTCGCGCGTGCGCGTAGGGGTGTGCGGGCACGTGCACATTAAACTAGAACGCTCTAGTGCCGAGACACTAAGCACGCGGAGGCTACTGCGGGACGAGTGGTGGCTCCCGAGTGTGCTACATCGATGAACGTAGATAGACCGGTGTCCGTACTCGCTCGTTCGGACGGACGAGGGGTTGGTAACGACGACGACAAGGAAAGCTAACCGGACTACCACACTAGGAGTGTCCTATCGGGCAAGTGTGGAAGCAAGTTCACATTCGCCGCGTGTACAAGTTGACCTTAGCCTTAGCCGTTGCCGTGGCGTGTGCGGTATGGGTGTCCTGCTTTGATGTTTTTTTTTCCGTTTGGGTGGTTTGCGGTCCCTATAGGCAAATTCTATGCGTTGGTGCTCGTGTTTACGTTCGTGTTGGAGGGACGTTGGTGCTCGTGTTTACGTTCGTGTGGGTGTAATGCGCGATTGGGGAGACGCACTTGTTCGTAAACACTTACGAGAAATTAGAGAGAGACCACGAGAATAATTTGAACAAGGTTTATGTACTATTTAGGAGCGACGAATACAAGCACGAGGGCGAAGATCGCACTGTTGGAGTAGGCGGGAGGCGGCGACGCCTAGAGCTCTTTCCTCGTCATCGGCCTTGAATTGGCGACGTTGTTGACGTTCGTCCTCTTGTCGTCGAGACATGCGGTGGCGGCGTTCGTCACCCTCTCGTCGCTCACGGCTGCTATCTCTCTCGCGCTCCTCGTCCTCTTCCTCCCAGCTACGGTGTTCCCTTGATTGTTGGCCATGGCGTCGGCCTTCATCATTGCGTCGTTCCTCCTCGTCAGCATACAAGGCATCACGTAGGCGATCGCATCGATCTTCGGCGGGGATTCGTTCGACGTTCCTGCAGCACCGTTCCGAGGGTCTTGAGTATCGAGTGTTTTCGATCCATGGGGAGCGACGTCCTTGTTCACCTTCCTCTCTTTCGGAGCGCTCTTGTAGCTCTCGGATCTGCTTGTCGATGAAATCACCGCACTCTCGCCTCAGTTCCTCGTCACGTGGCTCATCGCGACCACGGCTACGACGTTCCCTTTCCTCTTCGGAGTCTCTCTTGTTGTCTCTGTAGCGGCGCCCCTCCTCAAGGAACCCCTCACGACGTCGCTCGCGCCTCTCGTCATCGCACTCCCCCTCTCGGCGTCGATCGCGCCTCTCCTCGTCAATGTCTCCCTCACGACGTCGATCGCGTCGCTCCTCTTCACGGTCCCGCCCTACAGACCTAGCATTGGCCGCGGTACACGCGGCGAGCATGATCACGGCCATGAGGAATACGGAAGTAAGCTTTGCCATTGCGATTGTCCTTATGATCCCGGTGCTTGTCTCCTAATGGATTGTATTGACATTGCTCCCTCCACCTTTAATATATACACATGGCCATGCAATCAGAGCACATGCATGTCACTCACCACTCCCATTACCATAACGTGTGTGTCCTGCGTACAACTCTTGCCCAAGACCCATACCAACTAGTCCACCCTCCCACACGTCTAGGCTAGTCCTAGGTGTCGTATTGTCACCAGACAATCTGGGCGCAACCTGTAGCGGGTACTCCTCCTCCTCGCGCGAGAGCTTGTCGAGCAACATAACATTTATACATACATAGGTAAATGTGCGCACTCGCGCGTGCGCGTAGGGGTGTGCGGGCACGTGCACATTAAACTAGAACGCGCTAGTGCCGAGACACTAAGCACGCGGAGGCTACTGCGGGACGAGTGGTGGCTCCCGAGTGTGCTACATCGATGAACGTAGATAGACCGGTGTCCGTACTCGCTCGTTCGGACGGACGAGGGGTTGGTAACGACGACGACAAGGAAAGCTAACCGGACTACCACACTAGGAGTGTCCTATCGGGCAAGTGTGGAAGCAAGTTCACATTCGCCGCGTGTACAAGTTGACCTTAGCCTTAGCCGTTGCCGTGGCGTGTGCGGTATGGGTGTCCTGCTTTGATGTTTTTTTTTCCGTTTGGGTGGTTTGCGGTCCCTATAGGCAAATTCTATGCGTTGGTGCTCGTGTTTACGTTCGTGTTGGAGGGACGTTGGTGCTCGTGTTTACGTTCGTGTGGGTGTAATGCGCGATTGGGGAGACGCACTTGTTCGTAAACACTTACGAGAAATTAGAGAGAGACCACGAGAATAATTTGAACAAGGTTTATGTACTATTTAGGAGCGACGAATACAAGCACGAGGGCGAAGATCGCACTGTTGGAGTAGGCGGGAGGCGGCGACGCCTAGAGCTCTTTCCTCGTCATCGGCCTTGAATTGGCGACGTTGTTGACGTTCGTCCTCTTGTCGTCGAGACATGCGGTGGCGGCGTTCGTCACCCTCTCGTCGCTCACGGCTGCTATCTCTCTCGCGCTCCTCGTCCTCTTCCTCCCAGCTACGGTGTTCCCTTGATTGTTGGCCATGGCGTCGGCCTTCATCATTGCGTCGTTCCTCCTCGTCAGCATACAAGGCATCACGTAGGCGATCGCATCGATCTTCGGCGGGGATTCGTTCGACGTTCCTGCAGCACCGTTCCGAGGGTCTTGAGTATCGAGTGTTTTCGATCCATGGGGAGCGACGTCCTTGTTCACCTTCCTCTCTTTCGGAGCGCTCTTGTAGCTCTCGGATCTGCTTGTCGATGAAATCACCGCACTCTCGCCTCAGTTCCTCGTCACGTGGCTCATCGCGACCACGGCTACGACGTTCCCTTTCCTCTTCGGAGTCTCTCTTGTTGTCTCTGTAGCGGCGCCCCTCCTCAAGGAACCCCTCACGACGTCGCTCGCGCCTCTCGTCATCGCACTCCCCCTCTCGGCGTCGATCGCGCCTCTCCTCGTCAATGTCTCCCTCACGACGTCGATCGCGTCGCTCCTCTTCACGGTCCCGCCCTACAGACCTAGCATTGGCCGCGGTACACGCGGCGAGCATGATCACGGCCATGAGGAATACGGAAGTAAGCTTTGCCATTGCGATTGTCCTTATGATCCCGGTGCTTGTCTCCTAATGGATTGTATTGACATTGCTCCCTCCACCTTTAATATATACACATGGCCATGCAATCAGAGCACATGCATGTCACTCACCACTCCCATTACCATAACGTGTGTGTCCTGCGTACAACTCTTGCCCAAGACCCATACCAACTAGTCCACCCTCCCACACGTCTAGGCTAGTCCTAGGTGTCGTATTGTCACCAGACAATCTGGGCGCAACCTGTAGCGGGTACTCCTCCTCCTCGCGCGAGAGCTTGTCGAGCAACATAACATTTATACATACATAGGTAAATGTGCGCACTCGCGCGTGCGCGTAGGGGTGTGCGGGCACGTGCACATTAAACTAGAACGCGCTAGTGCCGAGACACTAAGCACGCGGAGGCTACTGCGGGACGAGTGGTGGCTCCCGAGTGTGCTACATCGATGAACGTAGATAGACCGGTGTCCGTACTCGCTCGTTCGGACGGACGAGGGGTTGGTAACGACGACGACAAGGAAAGCTAACCGGACTACCACACTAGGAGTGTCCTATCGGGCAAGTGTGGAAGCAAGTTCACATTCGCCGCGTGTACAAGTTGACCTTAGCCTTAGCCGTTGCCGTGGCGTGTGCGGTATGGGTGTCCTGCTTTGATGTTTTTTTTTCCGTTTGGGTGGTTTGCGGTCCCTATAGGCAAATTCTATGCGTTGGTGCTCGTGTTTACGTTCGTGTTGGAGGGACGTTGGTGCTCGTGTTTACGTTCGTGTGGGTGTAATGCGCGATTGGGGAGACGCACTTGTTCGTAAACACTTACGAGAAATTAGAGAGAGACCACGAGAATAATTTGAACAAGGTTTATGTACTATTTAGGAGCGACGAATACAAGCACGAGGGCGAAGATCGCACTGTTGGAGTAGGCGGGAGGCGGCGACGCCTAGAGCTCTTTCCTCGTCATCGGCCTTGAATTGGCGACGTTGTTGACGTTCGTCCTCTTGTCGTCGAGACATGCGGTGGCGGCGTTCGTCACCCTCTCGTCGCTCACGGCTGCTATCTCTCTCGCGCTCCTCGTCCTCTTCCTCCCAGCTACGGTGTTCCCTTGATTGTTGGCCATGGCGTCGGCCTTCATCATTGCGTCGTTCCTCCTCGTCAGCATACAAGGCATCACGTAGGCGATCGCATCGATCTTCGGCGGGGATTCGTTCGACGTTCCTGCAGCACCGTTCCGAGGGTCTTGAGTATCGAGTGTTTTCGATCCATGGGGAGCGACGTCCTTGTTCACCTTCCTCTCTTTCGGAGCGCTCTTGTAGCTCTCGGATCTGCTTGTCGATGAAATCACCGCACTCTCGCCTCAGTTCCTCGTCACGTGGCTCATCGCGACCACGGCTACGACGTTCCCTTTCCTCTTCGGAGTCTCTCTTGTTGTCTCTGTAGCGGCGCCCCTCCTCAAGGAACCCCTCACGACGTCGCTCGCGCCTCTCGTCATCGCACTCCCCCTCTCGGCGTCGATCGCGCCTCTCCTCGTCAATGTCTCCCTCACGACGTCGATCGCGTCGCTCCTCTTCACGGTCCCGCCCTACAGACCTAGCATTGGCCGCGGTACACGCGGCGAGCATGATCACGGCCATGAGGAATACGGAAGTAAGCTTTGCCATTGCGATTGTCCTTATGATCCCGGTGCTTGTCTCCTAATGGATTGTATTGACATTGCTCCCTCCACCTTTAATATATACACATGGCCATGCAATCAGAGCACATGCATGTCACTCACCACTCCCATTACCATAACGTGTGTGTCCTGCGTACAACTCTTGCCCAAGACCCATACCAACTAGTCCACCCTCCCACACGTCTAGGCTAGTCCTAGGTGTCGTATTGTCACCAGACAATCTGGGCGCAACCTGTAGCGGGTACTCCTCCTCCTCGCGCGAGAGCTTGTCGAGCAACATAACATTTATACATACATAGGTAAATGTGCGCACTCGCGCGTGCGCGTAGGGGTGTGCGGGCACGTGCACATTAAACTAGAACGCGCTAGTGCCGAGACACTAAGCACGCGGAGGCTACTGCGGGACGAGTGGTGGCTCCCGAGTGTGCTACATCGATGAACGTAGATAGACCGGTGTCCGTACTCGCTCGTTCGGACGGACGAGGGGTTGGTAACGACGACGACAAGGAAAGCTAACCGGACTACCACACTAGGAGTGTCCTATCGGGCAAGTGTGGAAGCAAGTTCACATTCGCCGCGTGTACAAGTTGACCTTAGCCTTAGCCGTTGCCGTGGCGTGTGCGGTATGGGTGTCCTGCTTTGATGTTTTTTTTTCCGTTTGGGTGGTTTGCGGTCCCTATAGGCAAATTCTATGCGTTGGTGCTCGTGTTTACGTTCGTGTTGGAGGGACGTTGGTGCTCGTGTTTACGTTCGTGTGGGTGTAATGCGCGATTGGGGAGACGCACTTGTTCGTAAACACTTACGAGAAATTAGAGAGAGACCACGAGAATAATTTGAACAAGGTTTATGTACTATTTAGGAGCGACGAATACAAGCACGAGGGCGAAGATCGCACTGTTGGAGTAGGCGGGAGGCGGCGACGCCTAGAGCTCTTTCCTCGTCATCGGCCTTGAATTGGCGACGTTGTTGACGTTCGTCCTCTTGTCGTCGAGACATGCGGTGGCGGCGTTCGTCACCCTCTCGTCGCTCACGGCTGCTATCTCTCTCGCGCTCCTCGTCCTCTTCCTCCCAGCTACGGTGTTCCCTTGATTGTTGGCCATGGCGTCGGCCTTCATCATTGCGTCGTTCCTCCTCGTCAGCATACAAGGCATCACGTAGGCGATCGCATCGATCTTCGGCGGGGATTCGTTCGACGTTCCTGCAGCACCGTTCCGAGGGTCTTGAGTATCGAGTGTTTTCGATCCATGGGGAGCGACGTCCTTGTTCACCTTCCTCTCTTTCGGAGCGCTCTTGTAGCTCTCGGATCTGCTTGTCGATGAAATCACCGCACTCTCGCCTCAGTTCCTCGTCACGTGGCTCATCGCGACCACGGCTACGACGTTCCCTTTCCTCTTCGGAGTCTCTCTTGTTGTCTCTGTAGCGGCGCCCCTCCTCAAGGAACCCCTCACGACGTCGCTCGCGCCTCTCGTCATCGCACTCCCCCTCTCGGCGTCGATCGCGCCTCTCCTCGTCAATGTCTCCCTCACGACGTCGATCGCGTCGCTCCTCTTCACGGTCCCGCCCTACAGACCTAGCATTGGCCGCGGTACACGCGGCGAGCATGATCACGGCCATGAGGAATACGGAAGTAAGCTTTGCCATTGCGATTGTCCTTATGATCCCGGTGCTTGTCTCCTAATGGATTGTATTGACATTGCTCCCTCCACCTTTAATATATACACATGGCCATGCAATCAGAGCACATGCATGTCACTCACCACTCCCATTACCATAACGTGTGTGTCCTGCGTACAACTCTTGCCCAAGACCCATACCAACTAGTCCACCCTCCCACACGTCTAGGCTAGTCCTAGGTGTCGTATTGTCACCAGACAATCTGGGCGCAACCTGTAGCGGGTACTCCTCCTCCTCGCGCGAGAGCTTGTCGAGCAACATAACATTTATACATACATAGGTAAATGTGCGCACTCGCGCGTGCGCGTAGGGGTGTGCGGGCACGTGCACATTAAACTAGAACGCGCTAGTGCCGAGACACTAAGCACGCGGAGGCTACTGCGGGACGAGTGGTGGCTCCCGAGTGTGCTACATCGATGAACGTAGATAGACCGGTGTCCGTACTCGCTCGTTCGGACGGACGAGGGGTTGGTAACGACGACGACAAGGAAAGCTAACCGGACTACCACACTAGGAGTGTCCTATCGGGCAAGTGTGGAAGCAAGTTCACATTCGCCGCGTGTACAAGTTGACCTTAGCCTTAGCCGTTGCCGTGGCGTGTGCGGTATGGGTGTCCTGCTTTGATGTTTTTTTTTCCGTTTGGGTGGTTTGCGGTCCCTATAGGCAAATTCTATGCGTTGGTGCTCGTGTTTACGTTCGTGTTGGAGGGACGTTGGTGCTCGTGTTTACGTTCGTGTGGGTGTAATGCGCGATTGGGGAGACGCACTTGTTCGTAAACACTTACGAGAAATTAGAGAGAGACCACGAGAATAATTTGAACAAGGTTTATGTACTATTTAGGAGCGACGAATACAAGCACGAGGGCGAAGATCGCACTGTTGGAGTAGGCGGGAGGCGGCGACGCCTAGAGCTCTTTCCTCGTCATCGGCCTTGAATTGGCGACGTTGTTGACGTTCGTCCTCTTGTCGTCGAGACATGCGGTGGCGGCGTTCGTCACCCTCTCGTCGCTCACGGCTGCTATCTCTCTCGCGCTCCTCGTCCTCTTCCTCCCAGCTACGGTGTTCCCTTGATTGTTGGCCATGGCGTCGGCCTTCATCATTGCGTCGTTCCTCCTCGTCAGCATACAAGGCATCACGTAGGCGATCGCATCGATCTTCGGCGGGGATTCGTTCGACGTTCCTGCAGCACCGTTCCGAGGGTCTTGAGTATCGAGTGTTTTCGATCCATGGGGAGCGACGTCCTTGTTCACCTTCCTCTCTTTCGGAGCGCTCTTGTAGCTCTCGGATCTGCTTGTCGATGAAATCACCGCACTCTCGCCTCAGTTCCTCGTCACGTGGCTCATCGCGACCACGGCTACGACGTTCCCTTTCCTCTTCGGAGTCTCTCTTGTTGTCTCTGTAGCGGCGCCCCTCCTCAAGGAACCCCTCACGA
>NW_028231137.1:0-17350 GCF_043228905.1 Azolla caroliniana | reverse complement strand
CCACCCACACCTCCACCCAAGTAGGCGGATCTCGCACCGCTGGCGTTCTTCTTTGATTTCCTTCCGCCTCCGATCATTCCAGGCAGGGCAGACGTTGCCGCCGAGAGCACCGACTGGCCCTTTCGCTCGCCCAGCCTCGAGAACCAAAAGAGGGAGGAGAAGCCAAAGAAGAGCAGGGCCAATCCGCCGACGATCCATGTAATGCAGTAAATGACGCGAGCCCACTTGAGCGCCTCGAGCTGCGTCGCCCAGGAGAAGGCGGTTTGAAGTGTGGCGGTGGTTGACTCCATGGCCAGGGATTGGGGCGCGGTTAGGGCTTGACCTCCAGCTCCGACGGCCAGGATGGCTGCGCTCATGCTCTGTCCCTGGTGCGTCTTGGCATAGGCAGCGATGGCCTGTGCAATGTCGCTGCTCGAGTGACCATTGAAAGTGTCTGCTCCCTTTCCAAGCGCAGCAAGCTCTGCGTCCAGGTTCGACATCTTGCTGGCGTGCTGGGCGAGGGCAGCGACGAGCTCGTGGGAGTGATGGCCCTTGTACGTGTCACTTACATCGGCGGCCAGCAGCTTGGGAAAGGTGGTGAGGTCTACTGCACTGGCTTCCACTGCAGCAGCGCGGGGTACGAAGAGCCGACCTACTGCCATGTTTGAGGTTTCTGGCTGGTATGTTGTTTATGCGCAGGGTCTTGCCCGGACGGGCGTTGGGGGTTGACGTGAGAGTTGCGTTGTCCTTTGTTCGTGATGAGTCTTGAGTGGCTTCGTTAGATTGAGGTCGTGATGGGGTCGTTAGTGAGGCTTTGGAAGAAGTTGAGCTGGAGCTCGAGTGGAATAGATGGATGGATGAATGAATGCTTGACGGTTGGTTGGCTGTTGAGGACTGCAGGTGGAGCGAGTGAGCGCGCGCGCGTGCCGAACGATCCACGCTCAGGGGTTGCTCGTTCCCAGATCAGATTTCGCCATGATGATGATGATGCCACGCGACGTCGGTCTGCCGGGGCTTCTCAGGCACGGAGTAGCTCAACTTTCTCATCCGCACGAGAGCTGAGGCTCGCCAAGGCCATCCATCAAGAACGTCGTAAGCTTCGGCATCAAGCTATGCAAGCAGTTTCGCTTCATCGTCACTGCCGTCGTTGCAGCACGTAGTCAGTGTGTCAGGTGCGAATCTGTTTGCCCAACAGTCACGATGGGCTGCGCCGTGGGCTGGCCTCATGGGCAATGCGAGGGCCTTGCAAATCTAAGATTGAGTCGCGGCGGCGGCGGCGGCGTTGCGGCGTTGCGTTGCCGTTGCGGTACTGTTGCGGTGACAGTGGGAAACTGTTATGATGCTCAATTTCACCACCTACACCCCTTCACGTTTCGCTCTTCATCTCCTCATCCAGCCTCGCACCCTCACGGCCCACAGTCTCGCCAGCATGGCACGCTCCAAGGGAGCTTCAGAACGGCAGGAGTCGACGTCGAACTACAGCGGCCTCCCCATCGAGTCGGAGCGCGTGGCCCATCCTTCGCAAGACGATGATGACACTGATGCTGACGAGCATCATAATGAAGAGACAGCCGGGTTCAGTACTCCGAACCCCTACGACGACAGCGAGGGTCAGCATCTGCGCAAGGCATCGTCCTACGACGATGTGACTCATCCCCTCGACGCATCCCACGGGGGTCTGGGCGTCTCGAACCTTGAGCAGTCCAACTTGTCAGATATCTACCTCATGCCTGAGCTGCCTCCGCCACCTCGCCCGGGCGTTGGCATCGCGGGCAGTGTAGGTAGCTCCGCTCCATCATCGCCCAACCTCACCACCCACTACCTGCCCACCAAGAGCCCGACGCCGTCCATCTCTGGCAGCAGTCAACAGTGGGGAGCAGCTGCACGTCGCGAGGCTCGCTCTCAGGCTGGATGGGGTGCCATTCAACGCAGGAGCGCCAGTCAACCGGAAACACCTCCTCGATCGCTCACAAACAGTCCTGCTGTGGGCCTGCATCCTCTGAGTGCCTCTGACAGCTTGTATGAGGACACGAATTACAGCACTTCCGGCGCGAGGTTGAGGGTACCCGGTGCATCAACATCGACGCGAAGGCTTGGCTCGGGGCAAACACCTCCCTCGCTCAGCGCATCCAGCATGGAAATTGCCAACGCGAAATTGCAAGCTATCGACATTGGATCGCCTTCCAAGCCCGACCAACAACTACGCATGGCAAAGAGAGGTCGAGGACGAGCAGCTTGGGGTCCTGATGGAGGTGGACATCCAGAGCTTGGCGCTGGCGACTACGAAGACAACGATGGTGTCCAGCTCGATGACGAAAGCGAGCACAATTCCATGCAACAATCAGCAGGTGTGCTCTCGGCGATAGGCATCCGCAGGAGGACGGTCAGGCACGAAGAAGATCAGGCAGAGAGCAGTCGAGATGCCAGCAGTCCCGAGGACGAGGATCGTCTTTCGGCGAGACAAAGTTACGATCCAACCAACTCGAGTCAGCTTCATCACCTACAAAAGGGCTACTCTGACGAGCGCACGGTGAAAAGCTTGCCCCAGAGTAAAGGTGGAAAGCTGCTGCTCAAGCTGGGTATCAAGACACGAGGTGCTGATGGGCGACGACTGCGATGGAACAAATTCAAGTGGACACTCGTCGTGGCCAATAGTCTTGTAAGTGCATGTGCTCGAACAAGCTTGTTTCGCACTCTGACTGACCCTTCGCTGACGGCGTTTGTGAAGCTCACTGTGTACTCATGCGTACTCTTCACAATGCTCATGCTCCTTTGGGCGAATATTTGGACTCACTCCGACGTGGTGTTGGCTGCCAACATGATCGAGATTCAGCTCGGTACCGCAGCCATGGCACTCTGCATCTTCACCATGATCCTTGGATGGGCCGGGATCCTTCTCAATAACCGCATGTTCCTTTCGTTCTACGCTCTTTTGCTGTGGCCGTGTTTTGGTCTCATCGTTGCGCCAGGATATATTGCCTACAAGCGCAGACAATTCAACCTAGACGGCAAGATGAACCAGCTGTGGAGCCGTGGCTTCAGTACACCCGAGCGTCTGATTGTTCAGCAAGCGCTCAATTGCTGTGGCTACTACAGTCCGTTCGTCGAGGCAGCTGCAAGCGGCGATGTTTGCTTCAGTCGTGCCCTGCTCGAAGGCTGCAAGGGCCCGATCGTTCGATTCGAGAGGAAGGCATTGCTCAAGATCTATGCTGTCGCGTTTGGATTGGTGCCGTTTCATCTCTTCTGCATCGTCACCAGTTTACTCTGCGGCGACCACGTCACCTACACATTTGGAAAAGGCATGACTCCCAAGCAATATAGACTTGACAGGGATGCCGTGGGAACGATCAAGAGCGTAAGTGTCGAATGAGCTCCCCCAGATATAGACGAGCTGCTGAATACTCTCCTCTGCACGCAGAATTACCTGAGTCAGCTGCGCGATCAGTATGGCCCCGACGTGTTCCCCGACACGACAGATCTCAATCACCGGAGCTCTGCTGGGAGCGTTGCACAATTACTTCCTCAACACGACTCGCGGCTTGCGATTCCAGGCATAAACGATTCGTTTGCAGCACCCCCTAGGCCTCCGTTCTGGAGCTCTGGGGGTCGTAGCAGCACAAAGTCAAGTTTAAGCTAAATGGCAGCACATCACGCCTCCGGCGATTGCTCGCCCTTTGCACTGGCTTAGACGATGCGTACTCTATAACTACGCGGTTACGAAAGCATCCCTCCCTCTCTCCCTCGTTCAAACTGTCTTGCCACACAATTAGAACATTGCGCTTTAAGCAGAATCGACTATAGCTTTCCCGTGGCTTTAAAATCACTAACTCTGTTACCCCATCAGCGGCTTCGCATCCCGCTTCACCATCATTCGTTCACTATCTACATGCAGCAACTACCTACACGCCTTCACTTTCCTCGTTACATGGTTCACGCTTCCATCGAGAGGCATGCAAGTTCATCCGTCATCTTTTCTCACGACTGCCATCGTCCGATGCCGACTGTCAGACCAGTGTCAAGCCTGCCGGAGAAGATGCCGAGAGGGTAGTGCATGTTCAGAATGCACGTTCGATCAGTTTGGCAGGGTTAGATCTGAATCTACTAGACGACCGTCAAACAATAAAGGGGCGAGTCCTTGCTGAAAGATCAACTGCTCAAGAGCTGAAGAGGTACAAGCCGGGAGGCACACACAGCCACACCGCAAGCCCCTCATCTACGTAACGTCACACGCATCGATCAGCGCAGCCCCGACAAATCGAAAGTGACTTGCCCCTCCTCACAACGAAGAACATGGTCAGCTACTTTCGTTGAACATCCAAGCGTGAAGAGCATGTCTTGCCGTCATGGAGATTGCAGGGCAAAGCTGGGCAAAGCACGCTTGCGCGCCGTTTTGAGTGACCGTTGAATGGGACGCGTCGAGAACGACGCGATGTGCAATGTGCGCTAGCGCCGGCTAGCAGCTTTCTTTCCCAACCCCATCGATCACATCGAACATGGAGCTTGTCGTAAGTATGGATTGCTGCAGACGCATGATGCAAAATTATTGAGTTTGATTCCTGAGGGACGTCATTCAATCCTCCATGCTCTGTGCATGCCCTGCGCTTATGCGATGTGATGCGGCAGGCGAGCAGAAAGGGAAATGTGGTAAGAACCAGTCAGACGATGGATCATCTAACCTCTCAGGGAACCTATAAGTAGATGAGAGCGCAGCGATCCAATCTCCTCCTTCTTTGTCTTGTAACGTTCTCTTAGCGCTCACCCCTCTCAACGCAACGACCAGTTCGTTCGCATCTCGCTCTACTCATCCGCATCCCTTCGTACTGCTGTGCAGACGAACCCATCAAACCATCCGACTTCCCTCGCGAGACACGAACCTCATCCTCTAACGAACTGAATCCTTCGCACAGCCTGATCATAGGTTCAACGAAAGCTCACGCACAATTGAGAAGCGTATTAGATAAGAACAACAGCAATGACGCCGGCGTCAACTTCCTTCTTGCAACTCGTCACGGTGGCCGTTCTGCTGGCCAGTTCGCTACCGTCCGAGGGCCTTCAAGCCGATGCCAAGCAAGTTATGAGAGGCAACTACGTGCCTCGAGGCAGTGCTGAGATGAGACGCATGTTGATGGGTGAGTACTGCCTCCGTCTTCACCTTTACCTACTCCATGTCGCTAACATGGTGTCACTTCTTTGTTCATTTTCAGAGGACCGCAGAAGGGGTCCCCTCGAGATGGGAGGTTTCAATCCTTCCAAGATGGTCCGCGTTTACAGGAAGAGGCAGTGAGTAGATACTGGGGCTTTTCGCCTTCATCCACTGAGCTGACGTATTCAATTGACTCTTCAGGCCTCAGGAACCTGATGCAGTTGCAAATGCGGTCGCACAGGCAGGCGAGCCCTCTGACGAGCCTGCTTCAAGCTCAGCTTCTGTAGACTCTACCAGTGTCTCAACTTTCGCCACAAGCGTCACGGAGAGCTTTTCCACCGGTCTGACTTCAACGGTCGATGCCAGTCCCACTTCGACGGTCGATGAGATGGGAGCTCTGGCCAGCATGCTGTCGGGTGCGCTCTCTGGATCACTGACAGGCGACTCCATCAAGGGCTTGCTCGCCGGTGCATCGTTCGCTGATTCAACATCAGTCGCCTCGATGATGTCGTCGGCAGCCTCATCGTCAAGCACATCTGAAGCCACTGCCGCCTCCAGCATGGTTTCAAGTTCATCAAGTGCAGCTTCTTCCTCGAGCATGGAGAGCAGTTCCGCTGTCACCTCTTCAAGTGCAACTGTCTCCAGCAGCTCATCTGCATCGATGGATTCTTCCACGTCTGCTGCTGCTCGTCCTGCCGCCGCCACGGATTCATCAAGCTCAGTCGCCTCCACTGACTCCATGGCGTCCTCAAGTGCTAGCAGTACGAAGGAGTCGAGCTCTTCTGCTTCCAGCACTGTCTCATCCAGCGCTTCGACCACCATGGCCCCCTCAAGTTCGTCTGCGGCTTCGAGCACCTCTGCTGAATCGTCGTCATCCAGTGCCGCATCAGGCGCATCACGTGTTGCTGCCGTTGCCGATTCGAGCTCCTCAGCTGCAGCTTCGTCCACCACTGCTATGAGTAGCTCTACCGACTCGGCTAGCGCTACGGACAGCAGCAGCAGCAGCAGCAGCAGCAGCAGTGCATCTAGTACTGCCTCTGCCAGCATGCCATCCAGTTCTACACAGAGTTCCTCATCTGCAGCCTCGACGAGCGCTGCCAGCAGCACGTCTGCAGGTAGAGACGCGGCAGAGTCTTCGACCTCTGATGGATCCAGCTCTATGGCAAGCAGTACTTCAGCTTCGTCCAACTCCAGCTCAAGCTCTGCAATGACAAGTACCGCTGCTGGCAACTCCAGCTCCATGCCAACGAGCACCTCAGGCAACTCCACTTCCATGCCCGCGACTGCCAGCATGACTGCCTCTGCCTCAACCAGTGGCAAGGAAGCTGTACTCACGGCCTGGACATACGTCGCCGGTGCCTTTGGTTGTGCAGCTGGATCACCTTCTGGGAGTCAGTATCTCTGCTCCGCCACCGATGTCCCATCGATGGTTACGTTGAGTGCTGATTCCGACGGCCTCTCTGCTCGTGGAATTCCCACGCGAGTTGCTCTTCGTCGTCGTCAAAATGCCCAGCCCACCCTGATTCCACTGTCATTCGAGGATACCGAGCCCACGTCTACCCAGCTTGTAGGCTCAGTTCTGCCAGCTGTCACGGGCGATCCATCTGGAAACGGAAGTCCCGCAGCGGACATCAACAACTTGAACGCTCCTGACATTGGATGGCTGGACACGATCGTAGGTGGAGTTCCCTACAAAAACGGTGACTTGGCCGCGTGAGTGGAACGGACAGGAGGACACGTACCCCCTTTCCCCTCCTTTAGCACAATATATGTTTCTTACTCCCACTATGCATTTTTTTTTCGTTCGCTCAGATCTGTCGTTTGGATCCTGGCGACCTTGGCTCTGATTCCATTGTTCCTTGTGCGCCTCCTGCGTCGATCCAGTCTGATCGCACACGTCCTTTTCACTGTGTTCCTCTTCGGGTGAGTTTCGGTCTGGCGCAAGCAATAGACGTGAACCTGACCACGCCGCCACCTCGTACAGTATCGTGATGGTCGCCACTTTTGGTATTCGTGCCTGGCTGTCGAACAATGTGCCAACCACAGCCTTGATCATCGCCGAGAATGCCCTCCTATCCATCATGCCTCCTCTACTGGTAAGTTTTGGAACGCGGCAGCAATACATTCCTCGCTCACAATCAATTTTACTTTGCCAGCTCGAGCCACTGCTCGCCTTGCTGGCGCTCTATGCACAGCAAGGAAACGCAAAGAGTGGCGTACCAGCTGTCTCGGGACTGCTTCGATTCTTCAACTTGGTGGCTCTGATCATCTTTGCTGTTTCCTCTGCCTACACGGGAGTATACCTGCGTCAGTGGGATGCGACGCTTCAAGATGCCAACGCTGTAGGCGCTCTCGCTTCGTTCCCCAACGCCACGCCTATCAATTTCGTTCGCGTTGGTCCCATCATTGCCTGTTTCCTCGAGCTCATCGCCATCGCGGGAGGTCTTCTGCTTATTCCCATCGCTCGCGGAGAGAATGGCTCCATGCGACCCGGTGGATTCCTTGGAGTGCTACTCGTCCTGGTGGCACTCTCTGTCATTTACCGTATTCTTCAGACTATGCATGCTCAAGGCAGGCTGGAGAACGAGGCAAACGGAACGACCAACCCATTTGCAGGACTCTTTGGCATTGATGCATCTGGAGCTCAGCCATCGCAATTCGAAAGCAAGATGGATCCTTACCTGCGCGCTGCACGCGCAGTTGAACTCGCACCGGTGGGCATGTACGAGCCTGGTACTAATGGAATCGCATGGAGCATGCTGCAGCGGTCCCTCGCCGGTCGTGGCACTCCACAAACGCCAGTGATCTTCAATCTGGTTTACGTACTGCCCCTCTGGTGAGTATTCTCGAGCTTCTTTCAAGATTAACATCTGACGTTGACTCCCCCGTGACCTCCAGGTTCATGACCTTTTTGCTATTCTTCGTCCACGCTCCGGGAGCAGATAAGGGTGCTGCATAACCCCGTGTCTGTGTCGCTAGAGAATCATCTACTTTCACCCCTTACACATCCATCTAATGTGATTTTGTAATCAACAATGGGCCTGACTGCACCCTCACTCCTGTCTTTGCGTCAACGCTGACTGATGATACATTTTGAAATTGCCCCCCCCCGGCCGCATCTAAGTATATTTGAGCGACATCTCTGCATGAATTTGCGTGTTAGTTGCCGTGTCCAAACGATGAGTAGTTTCCTGCCGACTCACGACAGATCATCTCCTGCGTCCCTTGACAACGGTCGTAAAGCCATCCTCATCCACGATCGGCTCTTGCCTTGGGCGGGGAGCTGCAGTGTTGGCACTCGGTTGTTCGTCTACGTCCATGCCATCATCTTCTCCGTCATCGGAGTCGTCACTTCGCATACCGGCACCGTCCGTCTGTTCACCCCTCTTGACTTGCATCGCCGCTCCACTCTTGGGAACGCTCTGTTCCAGCTCAGCAACGCTCTTTTCCGCCGCCTCAGCGTCATCGCCGAAGCAGAGCTTGTGCAACTGACAAATCCTTCCCGCCACGTACTTTCGTACTCGTCGCCAAAGTAGGCCAGAATCACGTCGGCCAAGTCATCGAGGTCGGGCTGCGTAGGTGGAGTTCCGGCATATGTATCGGCCAAGTGGGAGATGAGAAAGTCCCGCTTGTCAGCCGAGTCACTGCCTCCCCACTCCTCGGCCACGGCCAGCTTCATCGCGGGCCATAGCGCAAAGGTGGCAATGAGGGCACGAGCGAAGAGAATCTGCTGCTGCGTTGGAGCTGCATCTTGCGGTGCAGTCGAAGTTGACATTCTGAAGGCCGACGTCTGATATGGTCGAGAAGTGAAGGAATCCGAGCCAGAAGAATCCTTGCATCCCTCACCTTGGATCAATTTGTTGTTGGTCAAAAAAATTGAAACTCCGCACCTCCCTCCACAGCAACTGGCCCGAGAAGGCCAGAAAGCTCTCCTCATTTTCTGCTACGAAGTTCAAGTTCGCCAGTCGTCAGTCTGATACCGTCAGTAAGGTCATGGTTCTAAAAGAGGATCATACGGCAACATTTGAGCTTCAGACAGCATGGGAGGACTTCACATCGTTGTGCAGGTTCGAGCAAGGTCACACTGTAGACAGCTTGTAGTGGAAGGGGCGCGCGGATAGATAGCATCGACTTTGAAGCTCCTGAGGCTACCAGCGCGCAAAGGAATTCAAGGTAGGCTGATGCAACATGAAAGAGTAGAGGGTGTTCGAGAAGAAGCTACGCTTGGAGGCGGAGAGAGTGGATTTGTTGAGTTCCACGCATCGATGGGACAACGCCGTCGTGAGTTGCGACTCCAGTTGACTGTTCTAGACTCCCATGACCAGGATAGTTATCTCCGCGAATCGCCTATTGTGCCTTCAATCTTGCATTCATTTCTTTGATCTGCTCGGCCGCCAGAGCTCCTCCGTTTGGCACATCTTCGTAGCTCTTCATGATCTCGTGCTTCGCCTTTGGACTGATGGACGTGGGCTGGCGGAAAAGATTGGAAGCCCTCCAACCAATCTGCTGGAATTTGGTCTTAAAGTCAAGAAAGTCACGAGTGGCGAGGTGAGCTTCTCCCCCTGCCGAGTCAGCGAAGTCGCGCTCGACGAGCAACATTAGCGAACCATCGACATGACGAGCCAACATGATGGGGGCGTCCGCGTCACGAGCTAGCAGTCGAGCTCCTCCGACATCATAGTTGAAGGCATGAGCCGTCGACGCAGCACTGAGCACAAAGGACAACAGGTAAGAGTGTCAGTAAAGCTCCAGCATCAATGTACAAGTGTCTCAACTCACATGAAAACGACGGCAACCAGTGCGTTGATGAGCTTCATCTTCATGACGTTGAGGGTTTGATGATGACGAGTAGGAAGACAACTAGGTCGAGAGAGGCCAGCTCTATTAGTTTCCGGAGGTCGTGAGGAGGAGAGCGTTTGAAGTTGCAACAATGCTCCTCTTATCCATCTCGTGGACCACATCCCATTAAGAGCGACATTGCGAAAGGCTGTCAAAGTGCGGAAGAGTAAGAACGGGAAGGCTGAATGCCCCGCCGGGACATGCACTCTATTAAACTGACCGCAGGGCGCTCCGGGACATGTCCGAACCGAAACAAAGTAACGCCAACGCTCACTCTGGCTTTCCGCTGACTTGCGCAATTTTGCAAAGTGTGCAGGCGACAAATGGAATGCGTTGGAGCCCTTGGACGCCCTCTGAGATCAATGCTGCACTCTGCCAGATTCGCCTTGGCCTGGTGTGAGTAACACATGAGCAGTATGAATGCTGATCGAGACTCGCCTCACTTGCTCTATAAAATCGACGGGCAGGATTGCGATTTGCGAGCACAGATCAAAGACCGTTGGACAACAAGACGCCGTCCGGGATGAATTGAGGGTAAAAGTCGCGCCGAGCCTGAATTATCAGCCCCACAAGGCGACGTCTATCATCCCTCTCTACGGCCCGCCCGCTGCCCCTCTGACAGCCGCAAGAGGTGTTGCCTGTTGGCGGGCTACTGATTCTCCTTTCGTGCAGGGCTGCCGAGCGCCGAGATTCGAGGTCGAGATTGGGGCACACTGACCTAATGATGGATATCGATGGGATTGTATCAGTGCAAAGTTGGTGAATGATGAGTGTGCGCGCAAAAATGAATGAAGGGAAGAGGAACTGCACATTGTTGAAGAGTACATGAGAAGCCGTGCAAGGAAGGAATCGATCTGCACGTAAGAAAGCTGCGTCATCGAAAAGCCTGACTCGTCCAGTAGCGAAATGGTTGATGTCCCAGTCCCTGTCGAAGTGGAGCTTGCGAAACGACTCCAGCTTCCACATCCGCCGAGTGCTTCCTCAACCTGTACTTCCTGGCCATGATTTCTCCAAATCCAGCTCCTCCCCTGATGAGTGCCTCAGGCTCGGTAAGCCGCAGGCCCAGGCCTCGAACGTGCTGTGAGCGAGTTCGACGAGCCAACTTGCTGCAGCGAAAGAATCGTAGGGTGTGCGGTCGAGGTTTGAGCTCGAGCGTGGAGCACGAAGATGAAGAAGCCTGAAGCATCGATTGTGGAATGGGAGCGTCCTTTGAATGCAAGTCTGCAATGACATCGTTCTGCAACGAGCTGGCCAGATTCTTGCTCTCTTCCTCCTCTTGTGGATGCCTGCCAAATAGTTCAACCAGTCTTCGATAAACCTCTTCCTGAATCTCCGAGGGTTTCTTCAAGTTCTGCAGGTCCAATACGGCGCGCTGAGTTGCAAATAAGTGTTCCTTCTTTGCGCGCTTTGGTTTATGTTGCTCTCCGGGCGCATCCCTAATGAGTTCATCCCAAGCCGTGCGTTCCTGCTCTTCCTTGCGCATACGTAGCCGATCTACCTGGAGGACGCGCTGCTCCTCTCCCGCAATGATTCGTAGCACAACATCCTCACCTAGCGCTGTCTTGCCAGTGCATTTGAGAATGTGCGAACGCTTGCGGGTCGTAGTAAAGTCACCGATCGCAGTGGCACAGAGAGGACAGAGCGTGAAGAATTTGAGTCGACGAGGTGGAAAGGAGCTTAGCTTCGGACTGACAGAAACCAAGAGATGAGTGTCGGAACAAAGCCTGTTTTCACGACGAAGTAAACTCACTATTTCAACTCTTCACCCGTCTTTTCCTGCTCATTTATCTGCAAAGGCTGACCGAGGCTAGAGGAGCCGGAGGCCTCCTCATCGCCCACTGTCGAGGACAACTTTTGCTTCTTGGTCGATTTGGAATCGAGCAACGTCGTCTGAATCTTCGGCTTGGAATTTTCCAAACCTTTTCGCTTTCCTTTTGCAGTCTCCGACTTTGCTTCTGCTGGCATGCGGCGTGGTTCCACAATCTGCATGACTCCAGGACTGCTCGCAACTTGCCCCACATCCCAAGTCGTGAGGACACGCGTCTGCGACACAAACTCGACGCTCGTATTCTGCCTTCTCCCCTTCCTTCTCCATCGTCTTTTCTATCATCCTGGATGCAGGCTCGTCCTTGCACGTCTTTGGTTCGGAGATGAGCGAGGTTGTGACAAAATCGTAGACTTCTAGCCGCGGCTTGGGCGGCGCTCGTCGTCGTGGCTTCTCCGGACTTGGACTCAACGCATCACCTCGTGTGAACGTAGCTTTGGGAGATTTTGAGGATTCTACTGCTTGAGAAATCGCTTGACTTATGGAGGGTGCGCCGCTGGAAGAGGGTGAAGCTGAGATGGAGGTGGCGGAAAGTCCATAGCGCGCCATCTTGAATTGCGATGGAGGCGGAAGCAGATTGAACTCGTCATCCTCTTCCTCATACACCTGATTCATGTCCTCTGCATCATCCAGGACCGTGTGCACCGATGCCTGCGTGCACTGTGAAGTCATGCATCGACCTGCGTTGAACGAGAGAGGGGCCTGCTCCTGCTGCGAGGAGGAGGGGTGGCTGGCGCTCGATTCTTGCGAGGAGCTTGAGGGCATGTTGCCAATGTCTTGCGACAGGATGTTCGGACGTGGCCGCTGTACTGCCAGCATGGCTGCTTCCCGAGGCCTAGTCCATCAACCCAGGGTTTGCTCTCGTTGCTTGCCTATGACAAGAAAGGTGCGCGTAATGGGTGAGATTCAAGTAGAGGAGCATCACAGCCGCCAGTCCAAGGTTGCGGAGTTTCAAACGTCGACGCGTAACGCGCGCGCCGCGAACCAACATTGAACAAACATCGAGGGAAGATCAACATCATCCTCGCACCTCACCTCTCTCACTATCAGTACCTTCCATTCAACATGCCTGCAACGCGAAGAAGATCAGCAGTAACGGCGGAGAACGCATCACCGCGTAGCACTGGCAAGCAAACAGCAGTGCCGCCGCCGCAGAGCAACAAGCGAGTACCCCTGGCCTCAAAGGGCTCGGGCGGCAAGCGATCGCTCATCCAACCTCAGCCTGCTCAAGCAGCAGCATCCGTCCAAGCCAAAGAGAGTGCGGACAAAGACACAGACGCAGCTGATACTGCACCAAAAATGGACGCGGCTACAGCTGCTGCATATGCTCGTCGGTGAGTAGCATGTTTACCTATTTGTGGGTGCCATTAGAATCTCGACCAACACTGCACTTCCTCCTCATTAGTCTGGCATCACAACTTCAGCGTTCCAGCTCCTCCACTGAGCCACCTCTTCACCTCTCTGCTCTCTCCTCTGCCTTCAATGCGCGCCTATCCGAGCACTTCCGTTCGCCTGCCGGTCGATCCAGCGAGGCGCCCGATGCACTTCAATCCGCCACGCCAGGCCAGGCTCAGAATGTGCAGGACGAGAGCCTGCAGATCGACTGGGCCGCCTTTGCCAAGTGGCCCGAAGGCATTCGGGAGGAAGAGAAGGCCATGCTGGACTACTATGCCAAGCTGAAGTTCATTCACTTGGAGCTTGATACGAAGAGACTGTTCTTGGAGGACACGCTGGGTGGGGAGTCGGGCGGTGCAGTGCATACCGTTCAGGATGTCAAGCTTCTCGGTGAGTTTATACTTGACGTCTAGTGCGCCTGCTCCGCATACTGAGAACCATCAACATATCTCTGCGTGCTATAGAACAAGCCGCAGAGTCGCTCAAGGAGCAAATGGACGCCGCCAAGTCGACTGTCCTCAAGCTGCGCTCAGAGATCGACGAGCTGTGCGATTCCTTGCTCCCCAAGCCAATGCAGGCCCCACCGACGCCTTCGAAATCTCGTCGCAGTGCAAAGGCCGCTGTACCCGTCACCAATGCTCCAGGTCCGGTGGCAGCGCTGCAGGCGGATACGGAGGAGGCATTGACGCTGATGCGCGAAATCGGGGATGCGGAGTTAGAGTTGGCCAGGCTGAGAGCTGGAAATGGAGCTTTACCCCTGCCCGGAACATTGATTCCTCCGAAGGGCAGTCTAACGAGTGAAGAGGCGAATGAATGGTTCGAGAGACAGGTAAGTCCGTACGTAACTTTGCTTCCATAGTCCTTGCGATGCTGATACACTTCATCCCTCACGATCAGATCGAAGAAATGCAAAGCCTCGAAACGTCACATGCAGATCTAGTTGCGCAGATCGACGCTCGCAAGAAGGACTTGCACAACGGATTACGCATGGTAGAGCGATTGGCCGTGGAGCTCAACGTGGCGGAAACATATGCGGCTGAGGCGCGCAAGCTTGGAGTGGAGGGAACGAGAGACTTGAGCGTAGAGCAGGAGTGCAATGAGTGAGTCAAACCAGCAATTGAGGTGCTTCCGAGAAATTTATCTAACAGCATTCACCGCGTGTCAGAGCAACGTATGCACTTGAAATTACCAAGACGCTTGTTGGACTCAAGGCCCTTTCGGCGCCTGACTCTAGAACGTTACGCGCCGTTTACTCGTATGGTGAAGCGCAGGAGGAGAGAGCGGTACTGGTGCTGAAGTACAAGGCTGCAGGAGGTCGACTTGAATCGTATGCCGTAAGCAGCCACACAGTTTACAGCCATTGCATTCACCCTTCTGACCTGCTCTGTCCTTTCTTAGCTTCAGCTGGAAGATGGAACCGATCTGCTCCCAACATTCGCGCCGGCAGGAAGTTGGTCAAGAGCTGCATTTGACGCAGCTCTCAGGTCCAACGAGACAGCTCTTCTGGTTCAGGCGGCTTCGGCATGCCTCACTCCATCCAGCTAGTCTCTCTTGCCTTGTCGGCCAAACGTCTTCCATTGCGCTGCTGATGTTGTAATTGTGGGTCCGGAATGTACAATTATACAAATGGAATGATTGCTATACATCTAATGTTGCAAATGTCTTCTGCGTGACCGGGGGCGGGTAGCAAAACCACTCCTCGTTGGGCTCATCCACCTTTTGATTCTTTCGCATGCCCTTCTCCACCTTGCTTCTCCTTTTACCTGCACTTTCCCTTCCCTCCTCCTCACTGCCAGAGGTTTCCGTGAGATCGACCGACATTCGAGCAGGCGCAGCAACGCGCTCGATAAATCCTTCTCGAACCAGAATGTTGAGCATAAAGTCGAACAGCCGAACGCACTTTTCCCGAACGATGCTCTCTGAGGCTGCGCGACCGTGTAGTGCAAGCGTCATGCGCGTCAAACGCTCGGCCAATGTTCGAAGATCCGAGGACCTGCGAAGCATTTTGCAAGTGAAGGCTGGGACGGTGCTGCTCGAGCCTTGAGGACGTGGAGCGAGAGTTGCAGGTCCATAGTTCTGAGTGATGTGCATCTGAAGGTGAAGATTGAACAGACCTTCATCGATCTTAGCATCTGGCAAGGCGGCATGTGAGCGTAGCTTTTTGCCAGCATCCGCGGTTGGAAAACGACCAGTCTCTATCGGCACCGCGTAACTCGATCTATGCTCGGTCGCTCTGGCCTCTGCAGGCCTTCGCCCGTGCGCCGAAGCGTTGCAGGAGGTTTCCGCTCGCCATTGTGCTGGTAGCGGATGAAATGGTGGAGGCATATGCTGTGCATCTTCGCGATCCTCTTCCAACGTTATACCCATCTGTCGAGCAATCTTCCTCCTCCGTTCAGCTTCCGGCATGGCATGCGTAGCTGCAAAGCGCATCCGGTCTCGCAGAGGAACACGGGAAGATTCCAGCGAATATGGATCCTCCACAATGGGCGGAGGTGGTGTCTTGCCTCTGCGATATCCATCGGCGTTACTGGTTTGATAGCGTGAAGTGTACGCAGTAGGTTCGGTCGTTTGACCCTCTCCCATCGCGTCGAGTCGTCCGCTCGCCAAGAACCTTTGCCTGCGCAGCTCGCGATCGGCATCTCGCTTCTGGATGTAATCGTCTGTCAGGTATTCTGCAGGTGCCGCTGTGAGCGTACGTAACGCCTGACGCGAATAAGGCCCCTGTGCACGAAGCCTCTGGGCATTGGCAGGAGCTTGTTCGGCGTTGACCTGGAAGTTTGGCAGGATAAATGGTCGCATGTAGCCTGGTCTTGCCTTAGTTGTGGCAATAATGTGAAGCGCTTCGGCGTTTGGATTACTTTGAAGCTCTGAGAGTTAGAGGCTAGTCTCAGCTCAGGTGCGATTATAATAATCTCCTCGGTGTGCTGCACTCACCGACGAATCCTCCGCCGTCAACTCTACCTCTCTCCCTTCCTACAAAGCAAACGACGCCCCAAGGTTTTCGCGTGATTCTACCGCATACCTTGACCACGCTTCCGACTGGCTTCAGCGTCTTCCTTGCAGCAGCTGCTCCCGTGCGTGCGCGCTCGGCAGCATCAGGAATGCCTGCCTTCTTGCGACCTGTTGGCGGAGGAGGCGGCGGAGGAGGTCTGTATTCCTCTGGTACGCCCGGGAATGGATAAGGTGCTGGTTCTTGTGCGACGGAAGGCTCCTCTGTAGTAAATGAATCAGCCTGGATTGGCATTATTTGATGGAAGTGCTGCACCATTATCACTGCCGTTCCATCGTCGACTGAGAAGAGTGCGTGTAGGTTTGATCAATCATCGCACCTGGCGAGCTATCAGTTTTCTAACTCACTGTATAGCCTTGTATACGTCCCCCTTTCCTCGCATCCCACAACACGTCCCACAATCTCGACGTACTTTGCCGGTCGCTGGCCCAAGTGCAGAAAGAGCGGCATGCTTTCTCGATGGCAGAGTGCCTTGCGCGACAAGTCGAGTGCTTCCGCCACGTTACAAAGGACCGAGTTGGTTGATAAGTTGGCCCATGCATGCAGCTGACGCAGCAGTAGTGGATCCTTGAGCTGTGACGAAGGCGAGGCGAGCGCAGCTATGGATGATGGCTCAGACTCGGTCAGCGACGTGCCGGCGGCGAGGCATGGCTGCGTCTGACCGTCTCGAGTGATCATCCCTTTGCAAGCTGCGGCATGAGCAGAGACAATCGTTGAGCAAGATGTCTTAAGTTTGACGCGCACGTGACTTGAAACGATTGAAGTGTGACGTGTCTTGTGATGGGGGAGCAGAGGGAAGTTGCCGGAGGCATCGCAGCCCATCCAACACCAGACGCGCGCGCCGGATGAGAAACGCGTGCCTGTCTCAGTACCTCATCCTCAAGATGTCCGGCTGTTCGCATTATCTGTGTAGCATCAACTCGACAGTCGAACGCGCGAGATCACGGTGAATACTCCAGTCGAAAAACTGACAATATTTCATAAAGGACCCCAGGAGTTGCATCAACACGCAGTCGGCGTGTTTTGGCTCACGGTCAACGTGGACCGCTCTGGGCGAGGCGACCTAATGGAACGACTCATCGGCCCACGATTTACCTCTCGACGGTGCTCGGGGCTCCAGATTGATCCCTCGTCATGACCCTGCCCGAGGGTGGCGATG
>NW_028231136.1:0-17352 GCF_043228905.1 Azolla caroliniana | reverse complement strand
CCCGGGACAGGTGCCTGACAGCCGTCTTGCATGGGATGATCAGAGGCCTGAACAGGACAGAAGGATGTCAGGGGCCATCTCGGTACTACTTTGGTATAAAGTGTTCACCAGAGACAAAGGCAGTCTTCACCAGTCGCGTCTCCGTAGCCTCAAGGAGAGGTTCGGAAGGGTTGACCAGGTCTAGGTACTGGTGACTCAGCCATCGAGAGGCTCTGTGGGCAACGAACATGGCTTGGGAAATCCGAAAATATTTTCGACCAACCTCATACAGTTTCGAAGGTCGCTCAGCATCGAAGTATGTAGAGCCGACACCAGACGTTGCTGAGGAAGCAAGTGACCTCGACGGTTCTACGTCGTTCACACGTCCCAACTCCATCTTCCGGATACTCTTCCAAACCAAAATTCATTCCCCTCACGTTCCTCCATTGATGCTCTTCGCACATCACGGAATCATCAACCCTTCGTACCGTTCCTATACCAGTCCCCCTCCCGCTCTTTCCGAGCCTAACACGCTGCCACTACTGGCATATCTCGTGACGGGTATACCCGTGGAGGATCTGCACTAGTTATTCTGCCTGGACTGATTTTCAGTGAACACTAAACAGCGCCCGAGCCTCAGTCTAGCCGCAACTTTGTATATTGTGAGTCGGCGCAAATCTCTCCGGCACCATCCTTTTGGAGCAGTACCGCTTCTGCCCCCTCGAATATTTTCCCTGATGCTAAGAGCCTCTCTTTTCCTTTGTGAACAAGAAACCTTAGCGTTAAGGATCTGGACCTGAAAGTTTTCTCCAGGTCGGTATGTTTCATGAAAAGATCAGTCTAGTAGCCATAGGAAGATGGTCGGGTTGAGAACTTGGCGCAGATAGGTTTGATAGCCGATGTTACTCACGACGACTATAATCTACGCGGGGACGAGGTTCGGAAGGCGTGGATTCGGATGTCAAAGAGACCTGGCTCGCACGTATTGTGTAAAAGGCGACATGTCTCGGGCCATGGCAACTATCGGCAATCAAAAACGACGCTGTCTCTTTCTTTCTACCGCCACTCTGTTGACTACAAAGTACTACGAAAAACATCATCAGGCGGCTCTGGTGACGGCATTCGATCAAAGTAGCTCATTGTCAGTGCTGTGGATCCTCGACTGTCATGTCTCCTCCCATGGTTCGTGTTCGACCTTTGCTCGATGCGACAGACCCTCACTTTTACACCGGTCCCGCCACTCCAGCTCTTTAAACACACATTACTGCTCAGCTAAACTGAATCTTGCCCGCAAGAGATCTTGAAGACTTTTCAGTAAGCACTTACATCAACAAACCCCCGCGAGAATCGACATAGAGTCCGAGATTGGCCGTTCCTATCCATAGCAAAAGCCCATCCTCCTGTACCGCAAATTCGGCAACCTCTTCCTTGAGTCGCCCAAAATCCAGTCGTCTCGTCCCTCACCGGACTTCGAAAGATGATATCGTTGCCAATTGTTCTCAAAGACCAGCTCGTCGTCTTCTCAACTGCAGCCACTGCTCGTTCTCATTGCCGTACAGACTGCACATCTCTTCGATCTCCTTGTTCTTCAAGGCGATAGCCCGAAACACGCGACTGTCCGTCAGCGCGTTCCTGTGCGGGTACTGCCCCAGAATTCGTATCGCCTCTTCTCGCACCGGTCGGATCTCGACAACCAAAAGACGCGACGAATAGAGGCCACGTCCAACCCGAGTCCATGGAGAATCCGCAGCTTGGTCGGGCAGAAACCAGGATTTCGGCCCAAATCGTCAGTTCTCGATACTGCGGTGTCAAGCCTTTGGCTGTCACCAGCCCAGTATAGCGTGGAATGGCAGTGTAAATGTACATCAGTACATACTCAATCCGCAGATTGATCTTACTCCCGAGGTACGCCTCCATATCGTTCTGGGAATTGGCTGCTCGGAGTTCAAAAGAGGGGCTCGAAAGCCTCCAACCATCTTTGCAGCCAATACCTCGACTCGGATATGAAGTTCCCTATTTTAGGGTTCTTCTTGACGCTCAGAAGTTTTTCTTCAATCTCGTCATACTGGGTCAAGTACGGCAGGCCCAATTCTTCTGTGCACCGCGTCAGGAATGGGATGTACTGGACATTTGCCGCATGATTAGTGTCCAATACCCGTGGGCTTCGTCGTAGCTATTGAATGATTGCGGCATCTCGTCCAGTTTCGCGACCTGCGCAATCTTGGGCTTATAATATGGAGACTGGGGACCAAAGGGCATGATACCCATGCCCATTGGATGTTGTCCCTTTGGTCGGGTTTTCGATGAACCTCTGCGACCCCGCACTGCTCGTGGCCTTGGAGGAAGTTGACCGGTCACTCGGACAAGGCGAGGCTCTGATAGGGAGGGTTGTGGAAGTACTTTGCGGGCTACTCATGCTTTGAGGGCTTCTCATGCTCTGAGGGCTTGGCAAGCGGTGACGCTCGATACAGTCGACCCTGGCGTGACTGGCCATGGAGATGGCTCCAGACTGGGCGATCTGCTCATCAACTGCGCCTGTGTACTGACTCGACTGGCTTTGAGAAGATCGGCTGCGCTGGATGCGGGTAGGATAGCTGGCGCGGGTTCCTGTTCGGAAAGTGGTACCTTCCCGTAAGACCCCAAAAATGATCTAGATTGCAGCTCACAGTGGCCGAAAACAGTCTAGAAGCTCTTTGACCATACTTGGGGGGCGCCTGAGCAATACGCACCAAGTCTGGAGCCTTCTCTGTCCCGCCTGCCAGCTCATTAAGCAATAGTGAATCCATACGTGATATGCTTGAGCGATGCCGACATGTTGCCACGCTGCGTCTCAAAACAAATGAATAGCAACGCTGCCATCAAAGCCGTCCTGAGTGTTTCCTTGGTTGGCTTTGCTCTGCGCCTGAAGCTTCAATGCCTCGCAATAGTACACAAGTGCATTGAAGTAGTGCTTGTTGCTGGTTGTCAGCGCCTCTGGTGTGCGTTGTTCTAGTAAGGCTTTCCGCAAAGCGCCTACAGCCATGGCTCCCAGTCGCAGGCTGTCTCCTCTTCTAGAGTTACTTGAGGCATCGCTGTCGGTCCATAATTTCGATTGGCCGAGACCGCCACTGAGAAACGTTATGGAGAGATCTGTCCATTCTCGTTAAAATAATCGCGCTGCTCGTTGGTGCTGAAACGACAGGTGTTTCCCGCAGGCTCAGTCAGAAGCGCGGGTGCTCGTTTGGTGTGTATCAGTTGCGAATTACTGTCGTCGGATCTGGTCCCGTCAGACCCTCTGCGGGCAGTTCACTGTAACCATCGCAATAGCCGCGCCACTTCATGCAATTGGTGCACGCAAGGCTTTGTCTCATCACATTTGACATGTCGCTTTCTTTGCTCGTCAGTCTTTTGTGTCTACAACTGCTAAGCAGATTCAGTCCAAAGTCGACTCACTTGCCTGCACACACGACCGTTAGCCACAGTCTACTCCTGGACAAATGCCGAGGCTCACGTCGATTCGAACAGCGAGTTGCTGAATCATGTGTGCGCGCGTGAGAAAGTACTCACATGTGCTGCATCCCGTGCGTGCTCTTAGTCGAGCTGCGTCGCGTATGCCGCGTTCGGGTGTCGAGCGCGAAACGATGAGTGCTGCCCGCGAGCTGTTCCTGATGATGCAGCTTTGGGAGGTGCGGCTGAGGATTTGCTGCATCGGGCCAGGTACAATCAGTCACCATTCACACTTACACCAAAGACATGCGCCGAGTGCCGAGCGGCTGGAGAAGGCCATCTACCCTGTCCACCAACTTGACATCGTTCCAAGATAGACAGCTCACATACCGCGAAGGAGTTGAAGCGCTCTTGCGACAGCGGAACGCTGAATTGCAGTTCCATCTCTGGCGTGTTCGTCGCTCTCTTGCGTCAGTGGCGCCCGGACGCCTCAGAAAGAATACAATTCATGCCAGACGGGTACAGCTGTCAATGATTGCTGTCGTCGTCGCGGTGCTGGACAATGCGCTTCGCAGAGCCTTATGGATTGTGAGACGTTCAAAGTTGTCGGCATCGAAGAGAGGAACTCTGTCGCGTGGGGGAATTGAGGAAGTTCGAAAGAGGTAAAGACGGGAGAGAGAGGGGGCATGTCGGTTCAAGAGGACCCCGAAGATCTGGTCCGGGGAGGATGGCCCCCCCTGTCGCGCAAGCCTAGGCGGACCCCGTTCGGTGGAGATGGAACAAGGTAACTGCCATCCCGTCGAGATTAGAGGATGCAGTCGCAAGGGCTGGCAGTAGTCCCGACGATCAATCAAAGGGCACAACATGGGACTAGCTGTAGGTCCATAGTTTGCCTTTTATTGATTCCAGATGAGCGCAGCACTGCATTCATATGGCATGACGCAGTCCAATTCTGTCCATGCGTACATACGTACATCCATTCAGGCACACGTCTGTGCAGCGTCCCATTCTTCCTGTCAAGAGCGGTTCGCGGGAAATGTCTGAACCTTTCTGGCGCCTGGACATGCCCAACTAGCATCGGTACGACCATCTGCCGTACTCATGAACAGTACGACAGCTGAAAGAGGGTCCGCCTCGAACGCAATCTCTCCATGATGCCCTGCTCGCTCAACTGACAGCTTGCAGTAGACTCGCGCTTGCATTCCATGAGGGCCGCTTGTCAAAGTAGTGGTGCCACAGCACCGAGTCAGCACGCTGACAGCCTAGCCAAGACGAACGGTGTGGTAGGTATGTGGCGCTGTCCCAATAGGTTAAAACCTCGCCGCCGACTCAACGCGTGACGTCTGCGACACTGGGTCTGCACATCGTGGTTTATTGTTATTAATAGCATTGCTGATGAGCTCAGGCGCGGTGCTGCCGGTGGTGGCCGCCGTCATCGAAGTAGAGTCAGGATGGCCAAGACAACTAACGCGACGATTGGCGAACCGGATGCAATATTGCGGCGCGTGTGGTTGCAGTCATTGTGGTCTGTGACAGAGTTATGGGTCGAGTGCGTTCGATCGGCAGAGGCGTCGCCAGGGCTCTCTTGCTGCCGACTAGATCCTGGCGGAAAATCGTCTCCTGCCAAGGATGTGTACTGTAGTGGGAGCGCGGGAGTACATAGCGTCTGGTTAGTTGGTGGGTGTGGGCTCTAGCACGCTGCAATGCCGCGGTTGCTCGTCTCGTTCCCTCAACACTGCTTGTGACAGGCGATATGAATAGCAGTTCCCGTTCATCCGGACCTCAAAAACTGCCAGATCAGCTGGACCATGGATCGTTGGTCAAGCCGGGATGGGAGATCTCGATGGCCCAATGTAGTCGCAGCCGGGTGGATAGGGCTGTGTGACATGCCGTGGCCATCATCTCATCCCTCTCCCATCAGCACCTCCCCATCACAGTCGCGCCGTGGAGGCGTCTTCGATGTGAAAGCCACAATCTTCTCCCCCTTATTACCGTGAAAGCCGAGGATGAATAAGCTCTTGGCATTGTTGTCTAAACAGAGTCGATGGGCACGAGACGGCGCGCGCCGGGGGGGCAGGAAGCTATCACGCTGGTCGTCAGTGCGCTTGCTCTAGTGGGAGAACGCGGACAGACTCGTCCAGACCTGCCATCCATTATCATTCTGACTTGCAATACTTGGACAAGGAAGACGCGGTCCGAGTACCCAGCCTGGTCCAGGCATGCAGCAGGGGCGGGGTCCGACTGTTACATTGCAGCAGTCTCGACGGTGGAGATTGGATTGCAGTAGCTGGAGGCGGACGAGGTAGGTTTCGGCCGTTTGTGCTTCATGGTGCTCTGCGCAATGTAAAGTCACGTGCTTTCCTGATACCCGGTTCTTGGGAAAGAGTGCAGAGTGCAGACAAGTTATGATCGTTCTAGGCAGGTGTTGCGACACGTTGAGGCATGCGCACCTGTCGTCTGTCCCGTTTCGGCCTGAGGCATGCACAGAACGCTTTCACGATGCATCATCGTCAAGTTAATCATCAACCTCAAGCCCAGCCTTCACTTCTCCAAGATCCCGTGTGGCGTGATCGCCCTCCGACTTGAGCCACAGCCCGATGGGTTCGCTCCGATCGACCGGCAGCTTTACGTTTTCATATCCTGAATTCAACGCGCCAAGATAGCAAGCCGATCCGGTACGGGATTCCCCAGCTCGCAACCTGGTTCGGGCCTGCCTGCCTGCAAATTCAGGGCTGAAGTCAACGCAAAGAATCAGATCTGTCGATTGCACGTGGCAAACCACACGCATCAGCTGTGCAATGACATGACACGAGCCGTTCAGGACGAGATCGACGACGGCATATGGAGACCGGCGGGGGGGTATATGTATGTTGGATTGAGGCTGGGGCACTTTTTTTCAGCCGCACCGATGTCACCTCAGCGGCTCAGCCCAAGGCCGTGACACGTTGATTGACGGTCTCAGATAGTTGTCAAGCTCAATTTTGAATCAGAAATGACTTTCCCAAGCTGTATCCGAGCTTAATACCACGACGAGAGCGCGCTCCACTGCAGTGTGCATTATTGTGAGTTTGCACCAGTTGAACCGTGTCCTGTCATCGCACTCACCAGTTTCACGATCCACAGTAACAAACTTTCTGAAGGGACAATCGCTAATATTCAACTGCATGACAAGCGACCAAAAGCTAGTATACAAGTTCGTGCCATCATGCAAGACCAGGCGGTCCATTTGTTTGGCTTCTGTTTGTGCCAAACAAATCGCTTATCTGCGCTCAGAAGCAACCTGCTCAGCGCTCACAAGGCTCCCTGTCCTCAGCACCAGGGTAGTCCTCTGCGCCGAGACTCACCCTTACCAGCGCTTGTTGGTCTCATACGGCCTGTCTGCACCCATGTCGTGGATGGGGTCCCTGGGATTGGCACCGACGCCCTCGAGGCCACTGCCATCCTTCTTGTGAATGCCGTGCATCTCTTGCGAGGTCTGACCGGAAGCCGGGGTGACCGAAACCCTGGTGGACGTCTGCGGAGGTGGCACCGCCGAGGGTGGAAGAGGCATCAACAGCCTGGCGGGCGGTAGGACCAGCGTTCTCGCCCTGGGGGTTAGGCTGGAAGGTGTTTTCCCGGGGAGCGGTGCCGGCGGGGTGCTGTTCGGCGTGGAACTCAGGAACCTTATCGTTGCCAACGAGGACACCAGGGCGTGCTGGGACGCGATGTCAGCAGATGTTCCTCAGATGATGATATTGGCGACCTCAGACTAGGCGTGGAAAGTTACGTACTCCTCCCTTCATCAGGGGCTCAGAAGGCTTGATGTGGTTGCCAATTTCCTGGCCAAAGTGCGCGCGTCGGGTTGGCAGACATTTCGGTGATGTTGTATTGATATGACTTCTCTTAGAGAGAAAGTTTGCGTAAAGGCTCCCGGGAGCTGATTATGGATTGGGTAGGTGTGTGAGAACGTCGAGGACTTGTTTATGATGATGGAGAGACAAGAGACTTGACGGAGGTAGTCTCGTCACATTCTTATATCTATGGCTGTCCTCTGTAGAGCCTCAAATATTACATCATCTAGCCATGATGTCAGATCCCCTCGTCAATCCCAACAACCTCCTGCCATATCCCCTGGATCCCCGAGATGTCCTGCGCTCTCGATGGGTTGACAACGGTCCAAGTCAATCATCCGCTGCAATAGAAGCCAGCATGACATCAGAAGTTAGACCAGGAACCACTTTACCCCCTCCAACCCCCATCTCTGCAGACGCCAAGTGCGAAATTCCTTCTGTATCTCACGGATGTGATCCAGAAGGACGGAGGGGATCAGAGGCAATCGTGATGTTGATGGAGGCATAATGATGCTTTGTGGGGAAGGGACGGAGAGTAGGCTCCGGTCGGTGTCGACAGATTGGGATTGCGAAAGCGATGCACGTGGGGCAACATCCTTGTAGTGTCAAACGACGGAACCCCTAGGTCAAAAGTACGACCAGTCGATATGGTAGCAATTGCGTGGTGGAGGTCGCATATTGCGTTGCATGCAGCTTCCCGTAGGTCAGGAGTTCGAATCAGGAGTCTGAGGAGGCGTGCACAGATATAAGTATTGCATGTTATAGGATTGTTCACAAAAGGCTCTTTTTGAATCTCAGTCCGCGACTAGACGGTCCTGCGATCGATTCAGGGGGAGTGTTGAGACCCCATATTCAACGATACCTGGGCCAGAGATATCGGTCGGTCGTGGCCTAGGGGTTCCGACCTTTGACGTGTAGAGATCATACCCTATAGCTAACTCTGGAGGTTTGCTTGCTGTTTTTTAAGACTTCACAACGAGAATGTGTCGCATATCGAATTGGACCTCGCTATATCGGGGGTTTTCATCTAAGTCTTTCACATAATATTCTGTCAGGTCACTGCGCGGCGGGTGTGAGTTGTCCGGACATGGCGTTTGCGAAAGAATCAGCATTAAGTGACACAGTCAACAGTTCAGGGCACGATTCGTGCCCATGTTGCCTTTCCGCAGCTGCTTAATTTGATGGCAAAAGCTCCAACCGTCAAGCTTTATCTTCGCTTTGACAGAATATGACTTTTGAGTGGTAGTCGCAATCGACCAGCAACCCTGCTATCGCTTTTGACACCATCCAGCGGTCCACAGGGTCAAGATCTGTCCTTCGCGCTTGCTGTCACTTGACAAGTCACGTGATGGAATTTGGACCCAAGACAACGCCAAAGCGACGCTGAAAGGCCAAACACCGCTGGGCTTTAAGACCCGGCTGGTCATCACCCCACAGATCCGCCTTTCATGACAAACCGTTTGGCGTCTGAAGCTTGGCGCTTTGACAGGTAAGATCCATGATACCACACTTGGAGGATCTGCATGGACGTTGATTACGGAAGTTGAACGTCAATCATGGGCCGGATTCAAAAGAATACCGCACTTCACGCCAGTCCCAGCCAGGGACAGGGCTCGCATTTGTAAGAACACAACATTATAAGAGATAAGGGCTGTTCATTTGGATAGTGATACTCGAATTGTCTTCCAAGCCAAATTTTCACTAATTGACGCCTCAGACGAGACCTGCATGCTGCGTAAAATGCGTGGCGCAGCGATGGCCCAGGAGGCTGATACGTGCGCATTCCACGTTGGATGTCCTATACGAGACACCGTATATTGCGCAATGTGAGGATACGGTGGTACTTGGCGAGATCACGAGATCTGCTTGAATTACCTTGGTTGGTTCCCCGGAGAGTTGCATGGGAAGAGACAGCACAGTGTGGTAGTTGCGTGTTGAAACTTCAACCAACCCCAACCCTCACACAAGTTACAAACAGCAAGAATTGTCGCCCCAGCGGCCTATGGATTACAAGGTTTCCATTACCCGCGATGATTCAAATCAAAGCAATTTGAGGGGAAAAAAAAAATAGCAGACAGGTAATGACATCGACCAAAGCCTCGATCATTGTATGGGTACGTCGGACAATTGAGTTTCCATGCCCATAATAAAGCTTTGCGTCAAGTGTGTTATTTGACTGAACAATGTCTCGAAGTAAATGCATTGGGGGCGTGGTAAGGGACATGAGGTTGCGACACCTGGCGAAACTCGAGACAAACGGGACCTTTGCTTTGATTGCAAAACTGTTGTGAGCGTAGAACCACAAGTATTGATGAATCCACTATGAACAGACATCCACGCCATACGACGCTGGTGGTGTTGTATCAGCACTAGCCTCTCTCGGGTCGTATGTCGTCCAGACGTCAAGTGCAACCAAGACAAGTAGCGCTCGTGCCGACGGTCCGAATGACTTCGAGAACGAGGTCAAGGGGTTGGCGACTCGGGCAATACGAAGGGTAAGACAGTAGCGTCTGACCGTCCATCGCGACACGTGAAGGCTGTGCACTTGGGACAATGGCGTTTGGACCAAGCCTCTGCCGCTAAGACCCCAGAGCCATCCAAGACGAAGTCTCGAGCAGCTTCATTGGCAATCAGGCACAGATCAGATCATCCAGCAATGATCACACAAACACAACAACGAGCTTAGGTTGTCCAATATTCCGTGATGAAGAAAAAAACGAGCGATGGTTGCTGTCCTGTTGCTAGGGAAGATGACGAGGCCCCCCGGCTGTCAATGATGGTTGCTATTCTAGCGGCCCCCAGCGGGCTCTAGTCCCTGGCGGAGTCTGTGGGGGCCCATCCACACGCGACAATGTGCCTGTAATAGCGGGGCTATGATGTGAGCGAGGGGTCTACGCCTGGGGGCCAACCAACACAGCACTAGCTGGCCCAGTACGACATCACAGAGGGCACTCTGTAAACGCACTGTCCCTATAGAAACACCCCGTCTGTGTGTTCCCTCCTCGTTGTTCCCCCAGGCCTCCATTCTCCCTGATCATCTCTCGATATCCTCTGCTTGTTATAATCGCTGCTGGTCTTGGGCCGCTCTGCGCTCTTTGTTTTGTGTCGTACTGACCACCTCTTTCGCTCCATCTTGGCCTGAGCGCGATCCGTATCCTGGGGTTCGTCACTACGCCTTGTCCTCCTCGACGACCTGCTCGCTCGTTCTCTAACTTGGACACATCGCGCTCTTTGGAAATAACCTCATTCGTTCGTCTGAGACCTTTCTCGCACCCCAAAACCGCTTGATCCGGCGTCCAAAGCGTCTCTGCTACACTGGATCCAACAGTTTGCTGCTTCTCACCCTGCTTTCGTCACCCATAGACCACTCACGTGGCGACTTTGAGTCCAGATCCGATCAATCTACCTGTCGCAACGTCGGGCCCAGAAAAACCGGTCTACGCATGTGCGCGCCTTTTCCTGAGCCATTTCCCACTTTCGCAGCAGTTTGCGCCAATTACTGGCCTGCCCGTCTGGCTTCGCGTTACCCACGAGCCTTGTCTGAGGTAGAGGCAACATATCGAACGTCACGACGTCTCTGCCTCGCGCCGCAGTCAGCATGAATCACTACGGCCCGAACGCACCAATACTCGGACCAGAGCTCTCCATACCACGATTCCGAGGCAGACATGCCTTCTCGTTACCAACAAGAACCAGCACCGTACGGTCGTCCAGAGAATAGTGGCTATGATGGAGGATACCACGAATCCCCGGGGAACAGGCATGATTATAACGACCGGGCCCCCCCGTCCGTACCGCCACACGGCGACAACTCCTACTATGCTGGGGCCGGGCAGAGAGAACAGAGCCGGGGACGACAGCAAGCGTATGTTGCTCTCATTATCCTGAGTGCGTTGAGGATATCCAAGTAATTGACAGTCACAGTGCCGCCCCAATCGCGCCTGCGGGTATGGGCTATGCATCCAACCAGGCCTACCACGACGGCTATCATGGCCATACTGGCCTCCCCCCTCCGCCTTCACGCACGGCTTCAAACAACCACTCTGGACAACATCAGCAGCGATCGCGAAACCATAACGACCCCTATGCTGCAGGCGGCTCTGCTGGGTATGGATATGATCCCCATGGGTACAGTCAGGGCCCGGTGAGCCGTGCCGACTCATACAATAATCTTGCGGCCGTGGGAAGCTCTCCTTACGGATCGCGAGCCCCGAGTCAACGCGGAGATGGGTACGACGACCCGTTCAGGACACCGAGGGGCACCACGACGAGGCTCGGTGAAATCAACCCTCATGAGGTCGTTGATGATGGCGACGACGGGCTCAACGGTTTCCGACCGAGCAACCGCAACTCGATGCTGAGCTCGCACAACTCTGACAGGGCGGGCAAGCGTGGGGCAACAGCGGCCACGGTAGCAGGAGGCGCCGCCGCCGCTGGCGGTTACATGTCCGCTCGAGCAGGTACGTCTTTCGTCATCATGTTTGATCGAACAGGGTACTGACTGTATGGCAGGAGATTCCGAGGGCGTATATGATCTTGGCAGTGCACGTGAGAAGCCAAAACCCAAGAGCAAAAAGTGGAAGTGGGTTGTCATCATTGCTCTAGCAGTCGCCATCATTGGTGCCATTGTGGGTGGCATTCTCGGCGGCCTTGTCTTCAAGGGTGCCGATGACTCTTCTAGCGGGGGACGCAAAGGACAATCAGCCGAAGACGACATGGAAGAGAACGGTGACCTGAGCAAGAGCAGCGCAGAGATCAAGAAGCTTCTGAACAACAAGGACCTCCACAAGGTTTTCCCGGGGATGGACTACACGCCCATGAACACGCAGTACCCGGAATGCATCCACAACCCGCCATCGCAGAACAACGTTACCCGCGACATTGCTGTCCTCAGCCAGCTGACCAACAAGGTGCGCCTTTACGGAACGGATTGCAATCAGACACAGATGGTGCTTCATGCCATCGACCGGCTCGACCTCAAGAACGACGTGAAGGTTTGGATGGGTGTGTGGCAGGACGATAACTCGACTACCAATGCTCGCCAGCTGGAGCAGATGTGGGATGTGCTGGACGAATACGGCGAGGACCCTTTTGAAGGCATTATCGTCGCGAACGAAATTATCTTCCGCCAGGAGATGACGATCACTGAGCTCGCCACTGTGCTCGATGATGTCCGCAGCAAGCTGAAGAAGAAGAACATTGATCTCCCTGTGGCGACTTCTGATCTCGGCGACGATTGGACTACGGAGCTGGCAGACGACTCGGACTACCTTATGGCCAACATTCATCCGTTCTTTGCCGGCGAGTCCTCCAAGACCGCCGCTGACTGGACTTACAACTTCTGGTCTGATCAGGACAGGCCGTACTGGAAGGCGGACAAGAGGAAGAACATTATCGCTGAGGTGGGCTGGCCCACAGGCGGCGGCACCAACTGCGGCGGCGCAGCGTCCTGCCCCAAAGGCGCCGTGGCTGGCGTCGACGGGCTGAACCAGCTGTTGGAGGACTGGGTATGTACGGCATTGAAGAACGAGACGCAGTACTTTTGGTTCAGCAGCTTCGATGAGCCGTGGAAGGAGAGCTTCAACGAGAAGGGCAAGGAATGGGAGGACAAGTGGGGGCTGATGGATGTGAACCGCGAGCTGAAGAAGGGCGTCAAGATTCCGGACTGTTCTGGGCAGTCGGTGGACAATATCGCTGCTTTCAGCCTATGAGACCAAGTCTGGAATGAGTCAGTCGTGGGCCTTTCGGCGTTTCATTTTCGGGTTTGATATCCTGTTTCTTGTTTTTGTTTTCTTGTTCTTCGGGACCTACATCTCGGTCTTTACCTATTACGCGACGCAACATGGCACTGCCTGACGATTTTGAAGCGCATGAGCTGGAATGACTGTTATTTTAATGAGCTTTTATTTTTGCGCGATATCACTTATTATTTTGGAGAGCCTGTAAGGGAGAGATGAATATGTATTTGGAAATGACGGTTTGTGTTTGTGCTTTGATGTGGGTGGTGAGTAGATAGTTTGGGATGTGAGAGTTAGGTAGATTATTAAGGTTATGATATATACGAATGAGACCTCCTCACTCTTGCAATCCTGATAATGGACCCAGCAATGTACTGAAATTCATATCCGTTGTATTGAAGCCATGCTCCGTCGTGGACGCCCAGCAAGAACTAAGCCATTCCAAATCTCAATATTCCAGCTACTCCACCGGGGTATATCCTTCTCAACACAAAAACGAAAGATTATGCTGCCCCAGATATCACCAACTTATAACGCGTGCGAAATTCGGTCCCTTCAGCCACTTGCTCCTTCTCAACCGCACTCAACCTTGTGGCGACCCGCTCGTCGATCGCCTTCACTCCATGAGAATGAAATCAGCTGAGGGAAACCGCGCCGATGGCGGCGAGGGATTATCCAAACGATCCAGCCGCTCCTGCAGCTGGCGAACCATGTCTTGCAATCGACGGTTATCCTCCTCCAAACGCTCGAGCCTGCGGGAGCCATCCATCAGAGACTGCTGATGCTGGCGATGGTGTCGGTGGTGATCGTCCTGTCCTTCCCGCTCCTCGGCCTGCGGCGTCTGCACCTCCTCGATACTCATCATCGGTGAAGAGGGCGACTGTGCTTGCGAGAACCCTGGCCCGCCAGGATTTCCGCCCTCAAAAAGATGAGGTTCACCCTGGATCCCGAGCCCAACCCCTCCCACGGGGCCACCTGCTAGGCTGAACCCAGTAGTACCTGCGTATTCGATCTCAGGGAACGCAAGAGGCTCCATCTTCAGCCCAGGCTCCAGAGTCCCGCCCTCTCCCGTCGAACCCACAGCCCAATCGCCTCCTTGGAGCGGCAGTCTGCCGAAAGCCGTCCTTAAGATATCCAAGCTCGTAAGCGCGGTTGGCGGAGCTGTCGCATGAGGACCGATCGGAAGTGCCATATTCCCGCCGGCCGCGGTGATTGCGAGAGAAGCAGAGTGTCGTGTGTGCTGATTTTTTTGCTTTTCAAAGTATCGGTCGAGCATGACGTTTGTATCGACCCAGCCGACTGAGAGTCGGTTTTGGCGACTGTCACGCACACAAAGAAGTCAGCGTTTCTGCGAGGACGGGAGAAAAGAAAAGACTCAAGAGCGAGTGTGTGAGAGTAAAAGATCGAGTGGACGTGTGTGGACCGTACCGTTTGACCTTGAGCTGTTCGAGGTGCGTCTCAAGGATGCGGCGCTTTCCGATGTCGTTTGCAGCAGCAGTGTACTCTGGCTTCTTGGATACGCGCTGGATGAGCTGCCAGAAGGAGTGGTACTCGATTGTGCGGAGGCGCTTCATGGCCTCGTTGTCGAGCTCGGGGATGTCGAAGGAGGAAGAGGGGGACAGGGAGGCCATTTTCCTGCTTTTGACCAGGATGAAATCAAATGAGAAAGTAGAGAGAGAGATGGATGGAGTTGTGGCCAGCTGGGTTGAGTATGTGACAAGGATTCTAAAATCCTGCTGGGGTAAAAGTAGATGCACACTTGTGATGATGTTGAAGTAGCAACCGGATAGAAAGGTCGAGACCCGGAAGACGTGCAGCTGAAAACTTTAAAAGAGAGATGTAGCACAAAGTTAGAAGATGTAGGATCTCAGAGGTTGGAAGATGGGAAAGTGGTGGTGAGGCCGATGTGCAGGACTAAGTTGACAGAACCCGATGGAAGTGAGGCCAGCGGTGAAGCTCTTCCAGCGCTGCGCGCTTGTTAGAATTTGAGCGAACCTCAGAATTCTATGAATCAGAAGGCGAAAAAATTTTTTATGCCAAATGTTGGAAATTGAAAAGTGCAGAGAAATGCCGGGCAGTGCGCGGGTTGACATATCGCGAGTTCGGCGCGGTGTACTTGCGGCGTGGTGTTTGGGTGGAGTCCCGTCGCCCCGTGTAAGTCGTGCCTCGGTAGCGTAGTGTCGAGACGGTGTCCGATTTGTTGAGATGGATGCTCCCGGCGCAGAGTGGCCGGGAGATAGTGTGTCAAGGTATACTGCGGGTGAGCAGAGGAGAGATGACGAAGGCCTCAGTCAATCTTGGTGGCGGCGAGTTTGGATGCCAGGTCTTCCTCCACAGAGTTCTGTGTCTTCTTTTCTTCTGTTATAGCGGATTTTGATGTGTTGTCTGGGTTCTTTCCGTCTTGTGACTTGGCGGTGTTTTGATCCTCGGGCTTTGAGTATATGACGGTTCCGTGAAAGATAACGTCTGTATCACAAGGGAATGTCGTCTTGTGGTATCTTTTCTCCATAAGCTTCATGGGTGCAAGATCTTCGTGTCAGCAAATGAGTCCCTCATCCTGAAATCTTGACACCTACTTTTCCCATTCGGCAAGATCAGTGCCGACAAAAATTTTGGGCAACGCCTTCTGCACTACGGCGGCGTACACGGGCCGGTACAGGTGAATTGCGTAGAAGAAGCAGTTCTCATCGATAGAGTCAATTCCGGCGGGGGCATCGACAACCTTGTGGCCCATCTTTGAGAGAAAGTCCTTGTCGGACTGTGTGCATATAGGATCCTGGAAGACACATTGGATCGTATCCGTATCATCCGCGTCTGTCTCTACACTTGTTATCAGTATTGTGTGGCGGTCAAAATATCTGAGGGGAAGAAAGATGACATACTCAGCTCCTCCACCATCACGAGGAACGCAGCGAGCTGGATAAAGCTCATCCTCTTCTGCCCCCAAGCCCCATCCTCGGGGTCAAACGTCCCCAACCCGAAGCACACGGCTGACGAGACCTTTCCCTTTCCTATCCTCGCCCTTTCTCTCCTCATGAAGTCTCTCAGCTTCTCAGCCGAGCCGGTTTCTTCCCATCTCTGCTTCACAGTCTCATATTCTCTCTCAATTTCCTCCACAGAACGCAGGCCAGTGGTTCTGGGCTTTGAAGATGTGGTGGCATGTGTTTGCGCGCCAGGGAGGGGCTTGACTGCTTGCTTCTTGCCATTTTTGCGAGATTTGGGCTTGACGAATGTCCAGTCGTCTGTGGCGGCTGAGGTTGACGCCATGGTGATGTGGTTTGGAGTTGTGAGAGTGAATCTGATGTCGTGGGGAATTTTTGGTGGGCCAGCAGGAGGCATGAGTTTAAGAAAGTGCATGTCGCGACAGTGGTGATGGCATATGCCAGTTACCAGTCAAGTGAACTCTTCCCTTTCTCAGGAAAACCTGTTACTCTTCTAATTGAGGTATCATATTCTTTCTTTCTATTTTATACCTCTTCCTCTCTCGTCTTTTTCGTTCTTCTTGATTAAATTTGATGCTGGTTTCCTACAAGTATGAACTGTAGAATGGAGCTGGATAACGTTACCTGGATCATGAATGTGTGGCGCACTGTGGCTGAATAGATGCACAGCCACATACATTCATCTGTGCAGCCTGCAGAGAAACTCCAAGATGAGCCTGAGGTTCACTGTGCTTTGAGAGGATGGCAAATACCCTCAGCACAGTGCGACCGGTGCTCCTTGCGCACTTTTGCTCTGAGAGGACGTAATTTGATGACACAGGTAGGGTAACACGAGCCGATTTACCACACATGGATCAGCTGCCTCACCAACACTATTGTTGGTGCTCGGCCTCGACTCTATCCAATGCCACCATATCCCGAGTGGCGATATTATTGATTGATGGACGTGCCTACGAGGGAAGAACCTGTAAAGTTGTGGTGCAGGACAGCCTCCTGACATTCGATTCGGATTACCTGAGGTTCTTTGGCAGACGCCCTGGAAGAGAAATGTGCCGAGCTGTGATGTGATCCGCCTCGCTCTCGGATGCCGGCAACGGGAGTTCCATCCTTCTTCTCTTTTATTCTCATTCATATGTGTCCAAGCGCACACATGTACAAATCAGGATGGAAACACCAAAAAGACAAGCACGCGGCATCCCATCTCGTCCCAAGACTGGAGGACGGCAAGGCACTGACACTCTTCGATAGGAGTCTTTCATTGGCCAGAGCAGCCCCGCCACCAGTGGTTACTCGGCGCTTAGACCCCTGCAACAGTCCCCCTGTAGAATCGAGTCCCCCTGGACCTTCAGTGAGCATCACCCGAGGCCCCAGGGATCTCCAAAGGGCGCTGGTCTTTCTGATTGGCCACAATGATCATTTACCCTCCCCGATCTATCA